>NC_091618.1:7710000-7812500 GCF_027580195.1 Bos mutus
TAAAGAATAAGATTTATGAACCTTGTCCAACAATTTGATAAATACATGTTTTTTTAACTTCCGTTGGTGTGGGGTCACTCAGAGCACCTTCATTGGAATGCCATTGTTTTTTAACCATGAATCAGGGGGAAATTGTAATAATTTGTAGAGTGTCATTATTAATGAATATACAAGCAACTAAGCAACTGAAATTTCCAATTCCTAGATTCACTGATCAAAAAAATTCAAAAACGGTTGAATTAGAACTTTCCAGCGAGGGTTAAAAAGAGCTAATCTTGGGCTAAGTCAGAGTATCCCTGTCCATTTAAACAAAAGTTTGAAGGCCTTTTGCTAAACCAGTCGTGTGGTCTCTCCTGTAAACCTACATTTCCTTTGGAAACAAAACTGTGCTCTGCAGGCTCGTGGAACTCCTGTGGCTTTGACTGACTGTCCATTCCTGTCATACGGGAAGACACACCTGTGCACCTAATCTGTGGTTTTCTGTGTTGTTTTCTATGCAGTCCCCAGTATTCCTAACTCAGACTGGGGACTGAGGAGAGAGAAAGGTGGCTAGTCCTGCTGGTGTGCCATACTCCTCCCACCGCTTCTCAGCCCAAGTCGGGGCCCCGTGATTTCAATCCTCCTATACTGTGCGTCGGAGAAGGCAATGGCACCCCACTCCAGTACTCTTGCCTGGAAAATCCCATGGGCGGAGGAGCCTGGTGGGCTGCAGTCCATGGGGTCTCGAAGAGTTGGACACGACTGAGCGACTTGACTTTCACTATTCACTTTCATGCATTGGAGAAGGAAATGGCAACCCACTCCAGTGTTCTTGCCTGGAGAATCCCAGGGACGGGGGAGCCTGGTGGGCTGCTGTCTATGGGGTCACACAGAGTCGGACATGACTGAAGTGACTTAGCAGCAGCATACATACTGTGCGTAGCCTCCAAGTTCAAGAAATGTTTCTCCACCATTTCACTTCTGTGTTAACTGAACCCAGGAGTCAGATTTATTATTTTATCTGCAAATGTCCGACCTTCTGTTACATTTTGGGGACATTACCTTTCTGCTACTATCATCTGTAGTGGATATTACTGTACTTCCAAAAACTGGCCGATAATTCACAGGTGTGTATTCCACATTTTAGTGTGCTTACAGTGGCGATTCATAGTGTGTAGTACTGTGTTATTTGTCAACTTCAGCTCTTCTGTATTTTGAGGACATTTAAACATTCCTTGTCAAGGTGACAAAAGCAGAATGCAATTTTGGGGGAAATCTTTGTGATTAATGGTAACAGTTTTGTTTTTAAAGCTAATAAAGTTAGTTGTTTTTTTTAAATCCTGTGAATTGAGTTTTCTTTGTAGTATTTTCAATAAGTATCACTTACGTTTAGGTAATAACACAGAAAAGGCAGAAAAGTGAAATATTATGTTTGATTCTTTAACCTGATCCCACTGCAGGTTAGTGCTGTGTTTGTGCCGGAGTTAAAGGTGGTGGTGACTCGCCACTGACTCTGGAAATAACCACTCTGGTTTATGTTCTTCGCCAAGAAAAGTTTTTACCCTGGTTTGCTCCTCAGCTAGAAATGATTTGCCTTTGGGCTTCCCAGGTAGTCCACTGATTAAGAATCTTCCTTGCAGTGCAGGGGACACCAACTCCACTGCTGGTCCAGGCAGACCCTACATGCCATGGAGCAGCTAAGCCTGTGCACTGCCTCTGCTGAGCCCATATGTTGCAGCTACCAAAGCCCAACCACCCTAGAGCCCATGCTCCACAGCATGGAGAGAGGCCACTGCAATGAGAAGCCCACATACTGCAACAGAGGGTAGCCCCTGCTCGCCTCAACTAGAGAAGCCCACACACAGCAGCGAAGACCCACCACAGCTAATAAATAAATACATCTTTTTTAAAAATTATTTATTTTTGGTAAAAACCTATTTTCTGTCTTAGTTAAAAAAAAAAAAAAATCTCCAAAATGTTAAAGCTAGAAGGAATGACTGTAGAGATTATTTAGTACAGTGATTTTTTTATATATAGATACCACTTTTTAAAAATATTATTTATCTGTTTATTTATTTGGCCTCATTGGGTCTTAGTTTCCAGGCTTCTCTCCAGTTGTGGTGCTCGGGCTGACGAGCACATGGGCTCGGTAGTGGTGGCGCCAGAGCTTCTCCAGTGGACCACGTGCAGGACCACACCTGTCCTGCAGGATGTGGGATCTTAGTCCCCTGACCAAGGATCGAACCTGTGTCCCCTGCATTGGAAGGTGGACTCTTAAAAACTGGACGATGAGGGAAGTCCCCATACCAGTTTTTAAGCCATCTGCTCTTTATTCAAATAAAATCTTATATAAATCCCAGTGTAAACCGGTTACCAAAAAAAAAAAAAAGGTAAACAAAGCTGCTTCTTTTGAAAGGAGGCAGAGTGGGAGAGTGGAGACCCAGGCCCCGCTCCAGCACCTGTGAGAACTCACAGGACAGTTCAGAACACACGTATTTCAGTGGCTTCCACTCCCCCGGCCCACGCCTCCTACTCACACCTTTGCAAGCAAACGGCCCAAGAGACATCGCCAAGTTCACACATCTGGATGGTCGCCCACTTGGGAGATCTGAGTTTCTTGCTTCTGTCCCCAGGTCCTCTCTACCACACTCTTCTACTCTGTTGAACTGATATCTTTTGTTTTTCAGGAGGAAACATACTAGGATTCAAAGGTTCTTAAAATTAGTAGTGTTTTTCTGTTTTAATACCACTAACTCAGAGTTGCTGGGGACATTGCCATTGTCCCAGATGTTTTCAAGCTGTGTTCTGGGGGGTGGCCTCCAGGTGGAGCTGGGCCTCCAGGTGACCGGGGCCTGGCAGTCTGTTGTATGTAATGACCTTAAAATAAGATTTCACTGGAGCTAAAAATTCTTTCCTGAAACAGCCAGTTGGAAAAACACTGCAAATAACCTAAAAATAAAACACTGTTGTAATGCAGAATAGAGAATACTAGAATTAAGCTTTAGGTAGTTTACCTCATAATAGTAGACTGACTTAAATAAAAGAAAGAAAATGGGGGGAAAAAATAGACTGCTTTAAAAGTTAAATTCAACAATGTTTGTATTGGAATTGTATTATCACCAAGAAACATGTTAGAACAGATATGAGGAGTGAGCAGTAACCCACTCTGCCTTCACTGAACACATCAAAATATAATTCTAATCTAGACGAAAAAAAAGATTTAAATCTAAAGCTTACAGGAAAGATCTAAAATCTTGCCAAACTTCCCCTGGTCTTCTGAAACATAGAGAATATAAATATAAGTAATTTGTAGGTTAGGTATTTAAATAGAGTGTATCAAAATTTGTTATTTGGGAAAAGCTTGTTGTCTGAAATGTTTGGAAAAGTTAAACAGCTTCTATATTGTTGTGCTTCTAGGAACTTACAAATTTGTACATTCTGAGTCTCCAAAACTCTGGTCAACTATGGAGCCCTTTTGCTTAGGAGTGTTTCATTGCACTGGTGCATGAAGAACACTGAAAGAAATTTTCTACTAAAATCCTGACTTTAATCAGTTAAAGGATAGGCTTACAAATTAAAATTTGTTTAATAATTTCTCTAAGTAAGAGTATTCTTAGACTGGGACATCAGAGGGAAACTTCATGGTTTGATAAATGTAAAAACCAAGTGAAACTATCAGAATCTCTAAGAAGGTGCAGTGATGTTGCTGAATAGAATAATTTCTTTTCAAAATCGGTAGCATTTTCTTCCACTATTAATAGCCAAACTGTAAATAATAAGATACCATTCATAATTGCAACAAAACAGCAGTGGAAATAAACTTTCAAGCTCTAATCGGAACATGGATAATTAAGCATATGCTTTTAAATGTATATGTAATTAAGTATATGCTTTTAATTATCTAAGTATACGCTTTTATGCTTTTAAAACCACAATCACAGGAAACTAATCAAACTGATCACATGGACCACAGCCTTATCTTGTTCAATGAAACTATGAGCCATGCCATGTAGGGCCACCCAAGATGGACTGGTCATGGTGGAAAGTTCTGACAAAACGTGGTCCACTGGAGAAGGGAATGGCAAACCACTTCAGTATTTTTGCCTTGAGAACCCCATGAACAGTATGAAAAGGCAAAAAGATAGGACACTGAAAGATGAACTCCCAAAGTCGGCAGATGCCCGATAGGCTACTGGAGATAAGTGGAGAAATGCCTCCAGAAAGAATGAAGAGACAGAGCCAAAGCAAAAACAACACCCAGTTGTGGATGTGACTGGTGATGGAAGTCAAGTCTGATGCTTTAAAGAGCAATATGGCATAGGAACCGGGAATGTTAGGTCCATGAACCAAGGCAAATTGGAAGTGGTCAAACAGGAGATGGCAAGAGTGAACATCGACATTTTAGGAATCAGCAAACCAAAATGGACAGGAATGGGTGAATTTAACTCAGATGATCATTATATCTACTACTGTGAGCAAGAATCCCTTAGAAGAAATGGAGTAGCCATCATATTCAACAAAAGACTCCCAAATGCAGTACTTGGATGCAATCTCAAAAACGACAGAATGATCTCTGTTCGTTTCCAAGGCAAACCATTCAATATCACAGTAATCCAAGTCTATGCCCCAACCAGTAACACTGAAGAAGCTGAAGTTGAACAGTTCTATGAAGATCTATAAGACCTGCTAGAACCAACACCCAAAAAAGGTGTCCTTTTCATCATAGAGGAAGAGATACCTGGAGTAACAGGCAAATTTGGCCTTGGAGTACAAAATGAAGCAGGTCAAGGGCTAACGGAGTTTTGCCAAGAGAATAGCTGAGAAAAGAAGAGAAGCTAAAGGCAAAGGAGAAAAGGAAAGATATACCCATTTGAATGCAGAGCTCCAGAGAATAGCAAGGAGAGATAAGAAAGGCTTCCTCAGTGATCAACACAAAGAAATAGAGGAAAGCAATAAAATGGGAAAGACTAGAGATCGCTTCAAGAAAATTAGAGATCCCAAGGGAACATTTCATGCAAAGATGAGCACAATAAAAGAGAGAAACGGTGTGGACCTAACAGAAGCAGAAGATATTAAGAAGAGGTGGAAAGAATACACAGAAGACCTATACAAATAGATCTTCATGACCCAGATAACCACGATGATATGATCACTTATCTAGAGCCCGACATCCTGGAATGTGAAGTCAAGTGGGCTTTATGAAGCATCATTATGAGCAAAGATAGTAGAGGTGATAAAATTCCAGTTGAGCTATTTCAAATCCTAAAAGATGATGCTGTGAAAGTGCTGCACTCAATACACCAGCAAATTTGGAATACTCAGCAGTGGCTACAGGACTGGAAAAGGTCAGTTTTCATTCCAATCCCAAAGGCAATGCTAAAGAATGCTCAAACTACTGCACAGTTGCACTCATCTCACACGCTAGTAAAGTGATGCTCAAAATTCTCCAAGCCAGGCTTCAGCAATACGTGAAACATGAACTTCCTGATATTCAAGCTGGTTTTAGAAAAAGCAGAGGAACCAAATATCACACTGCCAACATCCATTAGATCATCAAAAAAGCAAGAGAGTTCCAGAAAAACATCTATTTCTGCTTTATTGACAATGCCAAAGCCTTTGACTCTGTGGATCACAATAAACTGTGGAAAATTCTGAAAGAGATGGGAATACCAGACCACCTGACCTGCCTCCTGAGAAATCTGTATGCAGGTCAAGAAACAACAGTTAGAACTGAACATGGACCAACAGACTGGTTCCAAATCGGGAAAGGAGTACATCAAGCCTGTATATTATCACCCTGTTTATTTAACTTATATACAGAGTACATCATGCACAATGCTGGGCTGGATGAAGCACAAGCTGGAATCAAGATTTGCTGGGAGAAATATCAATTACCTCAGATATACAAATGACACCACTCTTATGGCAGAAAGTGAAGAAGAACTAAAGAGCCTCTTGATAAAAGTGAAAGAGGAGAGTGAAAAAGTTGTCTTAAAGCTCAAAATTCAGAAAACTAAGATATTGGCATCCTGTCCCATCACTTCATAGCAAATAGATGGGGAAACAATGGAAACAGAGACTTTATTTTCTTGGGCTCCAAAATCACTGCAGATGGTGACTGCAGCCATGGAATTAAAAGACACTTGCTCCTTGAAAGAAAGGCTATGACCAACCTAGACAGCATATTAAAAAGCAGAGACATTACTTTGCCAACAAAGGTCCGTCTAGTCAAGGCTATGGTTTTTCCAGTGGTCATGTGTGGATGTGAGAGTTGGACCATAAGGAAAGCTGAGTGCCAAAGAATTGATGTTTTTGAACTGTGGTGTTGGAGAAGACTCTTGAGAGTCCCTTGGACTGCAAGGAAATCAGTCCTAAATATTCATTTGAAGGACTGATGCTGAAGCTGAAACTCCAAAACTTTGGCCACTTGATGCAAAGAACTGACTCATTTGAAAAGACCCTGATGCTGGGAAAGACTGAAGGTGGAAGGAGAAGGGGATGACAGAGGATGAGTTGGTTGGATGCCATCATCGACTCTTGGACATGAGTTTGAGTAAGCTCCAAGAGTTGGTGATGGACAGGGAAGCCTGGCGTGCTGTGGTCCATCAGGGCGCAAAGAGTCGGACATGGCTGAGCAACTAACATTTTCACTTTCATACGACTTCATTTTATTAATATTTTAATTACCTGTTTAAATGCCATACCTCCAAATACAATCAGATTCTGAAGAAATTATATTAGAAGTTAGGACTTCCAACATAGGAATTTTCAGGGAGTGGAAAGGGTAGGAATGGGGGGAGTGGAACACAATTCAGCCCATAACCGAAATTTAATTTGGAGTGATCAGCAGCCTGGCCATTGCTGAAAACTCACGCAATTTCTTAGCCTTCAGGTAAGAGAGCCACTGGGCTTCCTGGGTGGCACAGTGGCAAGGAATCCGCCTGCCAACGCAGGAGACACAAGAGATGCAGGTTCAATTCCTGGGTTGGGAGGATCCCCTAGAGTAGGAAATAGCAACCCTCTCTAGTTTTCTTGTCTGAAGAATCCATGGATAGAGGAGCCTGGTAGGCTACCATCCATAGGGTTACAAAGAGTTGGACACGACTGAGTGAGCACACACTCAAGAGAGCCACTCCGGCCTTCAGGAAGGTGGGAGGAGGAGCTGAGACGCCACGACAGCCCTGTGGGGGCTCCCGGCAGGGAGGGGAACGAGGTGCCAAGTGACACGCAGTGACCCTGGGCCTGGGGGAGGAAACATTTCAGGTTTTAGGTAAGTCATCCCCTCTCTGTGGTCAGATGCTGCTCTCCACCCTGGTCACACATTAGCATCACCTGGATGGTTGTAAGAAACCATGTGCATGTCTGGCCGTGCCCTCAGAGACTTAGGTTCCATGGACTCTGCAGAGCGACTTTGATCTCTTTTCAAAGCACGTGGGTGACTCTGAGGGACTGCCAAATCCCTGGGCTAAAGGATGTCCAAGCTCCCTTCCTGGTTCCAGCCATGATTCAAGCTGACTTGGGTTCTCCATTCCTGGGTCACCACATTCTCCATGACTTTCGGATCTTTTGAATATGCTTTCATTGAACAAAACATTATGATATAATTACCCTTTATATTTGCATAGCCCATTACTGTTTGAGGAAGTAATTTTATGAACATCAGCTCATTCAGTCCTCATGGCAACTCTTTGGGTAGGCAGCAGACATCACCAGTCCACCTTCCTTTTATTTTTCCCCAAATCACTTACCACCTTCCAACATGCCCTATCCCTGGCTTATTTATTTTTAGTGTTCTCCCCTCATATCAGAATGTCAGCTTCATCAAGACAGGGGTTGTTGTCTCTTTTATTCATTGCTGGCACATAGCAGGCACTCAGTAAATATTTGCATGGATGAATGAACCATAGAAGAGTAAACTAAACCCCAGAAAAGTTAGGAGATCTGCCTGAGGCCCCCCAGAAGGACGCGGAGTCGCTTCTTTGTGTGTGTATATTCCTTCTACTCCTGCTCTGGATTTCCTAGGGTGACTGTGATATTAGAGGGGACCAGGAGGTACCAGGGGAGAGCGAATCCAGCAGCAGAGAGAGATGCCGACAGGCTCGCTGCTGCCAGGAAGTGCTCCTAGAATCCTAGATAACAAGACAGTTTCCTTGCCAAGGTGAGGAAAGGCAGCTTGCGCTGGTGGCCAAAGGGCTTCATTTACAGCCTCTCGTTTTCACTCTGGGAACAGAAAATTCTTCCCTGGCAACCAGTGAGATTGAATCATAGGGTTCCTAAAAATTATCATAAAAATGAGGAAGTTCTCAGGTGTGACATGGGCTGGCTGGTTAAAGGGACAGTCATGAGAGTCAAACTCACTGGAAGAAGCCTCAGATACAAAACAGCCCAATCTGCCATTTTAAGGATATATATTTTTTTAATTTTATTTTATTTTTTAACTTTACAATATTGTATTGGTTTTGCCATATATCAAAATGAATCCTCCACAGGTATACATGTGTTCCCCATCCTGAACCCTCCTCCCTCCTCCCTCCCCATACCATCCCTCTGGGTCGTCCCAGTGCACCAGCCCCAAGCATCCAGTATCATGCATCGAACCTGGACTGGCGACTCGTTTCATATATGATATTACACATGTTTCGATGCCATTCTCCCAAATCATCCCACCCTCTCCCTCTCCCACAGAGTCCAAAAGACAGCTCAATTCTAGATGTCCAATCTGCCATTTTACAGACGTGAAAACAGAAGCCTCGAGAGACCAGGTGGCTTGCTGGGGGTTCCAGAAGCCTGGCTCAGTCTTGGTCACTCTCTCCTTTCTTCACCTTCCATCAGCCAGATGCTCCCAGAACTCAAATGGGAATTAATCCAAATGCAGGACCACAGCTTGGGGGAATGGGTCCTGCCTCCTCTGGATCACATCTCTGGGTACCACAGAATACACTTTTAAAAAAATGTATTTATTTATTTGGCTGTGTCGTGTCTTAGTAGGGGCACTTGGGATTTTTGTTGTGGGATATTTCATGGGATATTCACTGTGGCACGTGGACTCTTTAGTTGGGGCTCAGGCTCCAGAAGTTGCAGGATGAGGCCTCAGTGGTTGCAACTCCCGGGCTCTAGAGCACAGGGTCAGTAGGTGTGGCCCAGGGCATAGTTGCTCTGTGACCTCAGTTATGCAGATGATACCACCCTAGTGGCAAAAAGTGAAGAGGAAGTAAAAAAAATCTCTTGATGAAGGTGAATGAGGAGAGTGGAAAAGCTGGCTTAAAGCTCAATATTAAAACACTAAGATCATGGCATCTTGTCCCATCATGACATGGCAAATGGGGAAAAATAGATGGGCAGGTTTTGTTTTCTTGGGCTCCAAAATCACTGCTGATGGTGACTGCAGCCATGAAAAAAAAGATGCTTGCTCATTGGAAGAGAAGCTATGACAAACCTAGACCGTGTATTAAAAAGCAGAAACGTTACTTTGCCGACAAAGGTCCGTCTAGTCAAAGCTGTGGCTCTTCCAGTAGCCATGTATGGACATGAGAGCTGGTCCATAAAGGCCGAGCGCCAAAGAATTGATGCGTTCGAAATGTGGTGCTGGAGAAGACTCTTGAGAGTCCCTTGGACAGGAAGGAGATCAAACCAGTCAATCCTAAAGGAAATCAAACCTGAATATTCATTGGAAGGACTGATGCAGAAGCTGAAGTTCCATCTGATGCAAAGAGCAAACACATTCGAAAAGACCTTGATGCTTGAAAATTTGAGGGCAGGAGAAGGGGACAACAGAGGATGGGATGGTTGGATGGCATCACTGACTCAATGGACATGAGTTTGAGCAAAGTTTGGGAAATAATGAGGACAAGGAAGCCTGGCATGCTGTAGTTCATAGGGTCACAAAGAGTCAGACACAACTTAGCAACTGAACAGCAACAAACGTGGGATCTTAGTTCCCAGACCAAGGACTGAACCCATGCCTCCTGCATTGCAAGGCAGATTCTTTACCACTGGGCCACCAGGGAAGTCCCCAAAGAGTACTATTTATATGGGCGACAGTCATATGGACAGTCACGCAGTGTGCACTGTAGATAGTTAAGAATCGTGGCTTCTGAGTCTTTCAGGCTTTGTTGCTGTCTTCATCCCCTTGGCTGAGAGGCAAGGCGTTGATTTCAGAATCAACGGGCCTGGGTATGTTTGCCTCCTCTTTTTTGTGTGCTGGCTGAGTCAGTGTGGACTTGGATGTCTCTGGATTCATGAATCTCTGTGCTTTGTCTCCCCTCGAAATTGCATTCTAATCCTCTGTGACATTTGTCTTGTTTCCCCAGCAACCATCTCAAAAGCCATAAATAGCAGATTAAGGCTTTAAGGGCAGAAGTGAGAGACTGCACAGTTCCAGCCAGGGGATAAAAACCCAGGTGCTCAAAGGCTGGTTTGCAGCAACACCCTCTGCTAACAAGAAAAGGAAGGTTAGCTCCATGCATTTGAGTACCTTCTATGTGGAAAGAGCAGTTTTTTTGTTCTTTTTAAATCTCCCAGAGCCTAAGGATCCATATGGTACATCTGAAACAGGGGTGGTTTGTTGGGTAATTTCATGAGCCATTTTCATTCACTTAGAAAACTGTTTAACATAAACACCATCTTCTCTACAGGGAAAAAAAGAACACGGAAAATCCCCATATTTTATTTACACTCTGCCAAACTCTTCAAATCTTCATCAGCACACGGACATTCATTTTATATACTTGTCGGGGTCTGCACGTGCTGTTTTTATTTTCTGTTTCTGCACTCATGCAAAAACGTACCCATATATCCTGGGCTCTCAATATGCAGCTTTACTTCTGACACTTCTGGCCAGCAAATGTGTTTGGGGAAACGGGGCGGGGGAGGGGCAGGTAGTTTTCTTACACCAAGCAATTGTGTGACACCAGCAAATGCCCTACAATTTAACTCAGTTCTGACACTATCTCCCTGGAGATAGCATCTGACCCCACAGGTTAAGGGCTCAGTCCTACAAGACTGACTCTCACTGCAGATGCTAATTAATGGTCCAGGTTATTACCTGTGCTTCTGATGACCTGGTGTAAATCAGAGGTTCCCAGGACCCTCTCCATGGGCTTGATTGATCTGGTACAATGGCTCACAGAACTCGGGCAAACTGTTTACTTACTAGGTTACCAGATTATTAGAAAGGATATTAAAAGATACGAATGAAAAGCCATATGTATAGATACACAGCGCGAGGTCCAGAAGGGTCCTGACCACAGAAGCTTCTGTCTCCATGGAGCCTGGGGGGGCGCCACCCTTCCAGCATGTGAACGTAGTCTTCTTTGCCCACTGGGAAAGCTCTCCGAGCTTCTTTTGGGTTTTTTATGGAGGGTTCATTATCTAAACACAATTGTTTAAATCTTGGCCACTGAAGATTGATTTGATCTCCAGCCCCTCTCCCCTCCCTGGATGTGTGTGTGGGGAGGGTGACACTAAAATTTTCAACACTTGGGGACTTCCCTGGTGGTCCAGTGTTTTAGGTCCAGACCCTAAAACTCCATGCAGGGTCCCCCGGTCTGATCCCTGGTCAGGGAACTAGATTCCACGTGCTGCAACTAAGAGTTTTGCATGCTGTAACTAAAGATCTCACATGGTGCAACGAAGATCAAACATCCTGCATGCCACATTAAGACTCGGTGCAGCCAAATAAATAAATACACAAGATAAATATTTTTTAAAAAATTCTAACCTTCTAATCACTCAGCTTGTCCAGCAACTAGCTCTCATCCTTAGGCTACTTGGAGGCCTTCCTAAAACCACCTGATCAACATAAACTCAGATGTGGTTGAAAGGGGTTTGTCGTGAATCACAGACGACACTCATTTCACTCTGAAGCTATTTTAGGAATTGAGGAGAAAAACCAAGTATTACAATGAAAGATGCCACTATTACCCTAATCACTCAAGAATCACAAGGTTTGGGGAGCTGTGAGCCAAAAACCATGGACGAATACTAAAATATATATTTCTTATTCTAAATCACAATTTCACACACACATGTCTCCACAGCTGGAAAGACCTGAGTCTTTTATACATCTGGCGCATCTATTACGAAGCACAATTGGCTTCGCATTCTATTACCGTTTGGGATTGTGATCATTCTAGTTTTTACATGCAGAGTATCACTTGGTAGTCCCTTTGCCTGCTGTGGCACCTGGGATGACCTGTTTGTGGTTTGCCCAAGGAATAAATCCAGGCCAGTGGGTCAGGCAGGTTCTGGACTGGGAGCTAGGGGACCTCTGCCTCTACCTGGGCACGTAGCCCCACCTCTCCAGGCTCTGTGGAGTAAGATCCAGGGACGACCTGAGGTTGCATCCAGCTCGGCAGAAGGAGGGGCAGCGATCCTGGTCATGGCAGCTCCATGCCATGCCTCCAGCTTCAGGGCATGAACTGACTTGGCAGCAGACAGACCACTACGTGGCCTTCTTTGAACCTTCCTCTCTGTCAGCAATTCTTGTCTGCCTGTCCTGCAGATTATATCTCAAATATGACCACTTCTTTCCTCTTCCACTGACACCCCCTGCTCCACACCACCCTCCTGCCTGTGCTCCCTTGATCTACTCTACTTGGGCAGCCAGGGTGATCTATTAAAAACATAGGTTAGGGACTTCCCTGATGCTCCAGTGGTTAAGAATCTGCCTTCCAATTCAGGGGACACGGCTTTGATCCCTGGCCAGAGAACTTATATCCCATGGGGCAGTTAAGCCCACACACCACAATTAGAGAAGCCTGTGCACCACAGTGAAGACCCAGCACAGGCAAAAAAGAAGAAATAAACAAACAGGTTAGATCAGGCCACTGCCTTTCTTAACTCCCCATCCCATGGGTTTCATGGTTTGTGGAATGAAATCTGCAATGCAGGAGACCTGGGTTCGATCCTTGGATTGGAAAGATCTCCTGGAGAAGGGAAAGGCTACCCACTTCAGTATTCTGGCCTGGAGAATTCCATGGACTGATAGTCCATGGGGCCGTAAAGAGTCAGACATGACTGAGCGGCTTTCACTTTCAAGACCTTAGAAGATCTGACCTCTGTCTGCCTCTGATCTCCTCCTGTCCACTCTGCCCTCCACCCCTACTCCAGTCAACCATCTGACCTTGTGGGCTTTCTCTGCCTCCAGAACACTGCCCAGCCGCAGCTCCTCCTCCGTCTACCTGCTTGTCCTTTCCATCTCAGCTCAGCTGTCTTCTCCTGGCAGATGGTGCTCACCCTTCCCTCTGTTTCTGAAGGAGTTCCTGCTCTCCCACCGATAATAATCAAAAACAGCATGTTATGTCTTTCAGGGGACTTTTCCCAGACTGTCCTTCTCTTGTGTGACCATCTTTTGTGCTTCATGTCAGCTGTCCCCACAGCCCCTCTGGAAGGTGACGTCTACAGGACGAGGCAAGGCCCCCACTGATTCTGCCCCACCTTGCAGAGTGCCTGGCCTGTAGTGAACAGGAGGACTTAATAAATAAACTGAGAGAAGAAGTTTAGCTAGAGCCTTTTCATGCCTCTGCCTCGCTGAGCTTGGCTTGTGTGTCTGACCCTGGTCAACTCCTTATGAGGGAGGCTGGTGAGAGGAAGAGTTGTTACCAGACTGAACTTGAGTCTGCTCACGTGACACCAGCAGAGCCAATCTACGGACAACGGATTGTGCTGAGGGAAAGTACAGCACAATTATTGTGCTGGGCATCAATTATCGCAGGGCATCAAGCAAGGAGAACGGGCAGCTAGTATTCAAAAGACCTGAACTCCTCTGGCCTTTAGGCAAGAGTTTTAAAAGTATTATAGCAATAGGGATAGGTCGCAGGGCACATGATCAGCTTATGGACATTCTTCTGATTGGCTGGTGGTGAGGTAACAGGGAGATGGTTTTTGAATCTCAAGCATCCACCTTCCACTTCCAACCAGTCTGGAGTCTGCATCCTTATGGTCAACATGTAATCACCAGTCACTCCAGTGAGTGGGGGTGGCTTAGTTTCTGCAGGACAATGCAAGGGTATGTGTCAGATTATCTACATGCCTTCAGGAGGAACTAGGAGTCCTTTGACTCTATTTTCTAATCGCTGACTACTTGAGTCTGCTGTTTGGAACTGGAGAAAGCCAAACAAGAAGTCAGGGACGCAGAGGATCTTGTACCAGGCAAGGCTTTGCAGGGTCCTGCTGGGTTTCAGAGTTTCATCCCCAGATCCCTCATGGCAGGTGTGCGCAAAGCCATTCTGACATGGCAGGTGTCCTATGACTTGGCCGGCCTGGGTTAACGGAGAAGCAGAGGGGGGGGTAGAGCCGTGGATGACAGAAGGCTGAAGATCGTTGAATCCCTCAGAGACGCTGAGGTCCGCTTGTGTCAGCGCAGCCCACCTCCCCAGCCCCGCCACTTAGCGTAAGCATTCTTCCATTTATCTAGCATTTTATGAGCGTTATCTCATCTGTAATTCTCACCACAGCAATACTAGCGTAGGTGCATTACCCTCATTAACCGAAAGAAACTGAGTCTCAGGTTTAAAAAGGATTGGAACTTAAGACCACAGCAATACTAGCGTAGGTGCATTACCTTCATTAACTGAAAGAAACTGAGTCTCAGGTTTAAAAAGGATTGGAACTTAAGACCATCTGACTTTAGAGCTCTTGACCCCCTGCACAACACAGCAAGAGCTTCTGGAAGCATCTTGAGGTGGCCTCATAGATCTCAGTTCTCAAGAACAGAATGATTTTTCAGTGAACTCTCCCTGCCTTCTGCCTCTCCCATCACAGAGGAGCTCTCTGAAGCCAAAGACCCTGTTTCAAGTATTCACTGAAAAAGTAGAATCGCAGGTGGCTCTGACTTCCCATGTCCTGGGGCTACTCTTACCTTCTGAGATGGACAGCATCCTGTCTATGGAACGTGTCTCTTTCTCAATAAACCTGCTTTCACTTAAAAAAAAAAAAAGTAGAATGATAGAATTGCACTTTTTTTTTAATTGAAGTCTAGTTAATGTATCAATATAAGTTACAGGTGTACAATATAGTGATTCACAGAATTTCACGTCTTAATCCTTTTTAATAAACATCACCAGAGTTTCCTATGAAAACACGTGGTTCTCTCTTAGTTCTCAGTCAACTTGGGAAGAAGTTATCAAGGCTTTGACAGCATCTCATAGGCACCAGTGGCAAAGCAATAGGCCCCAAACCAAACACTTTCTAGAAATAATTTGAAAACACAGTGGGGAAACCTGACTGTACTCCTGGTTCTGTCATTCCCCTGCTATGTGACTGTGGGCAACTCAGTCTGCTGCCTGGGTTTCAGTTTTCTGTTTGTAAATGGGGACTCCCCTAAGATCTCTTCTCCTTTTCTATAAATATTGAGGGCCCATTGTGTGTCCATAATAGAGTGCTAGGCTTCATGGATCCAGCCACAAACCAGCCTGATGAAGGAGACTGCCAGATCCTACAGGGCAGAGCTTTTGAGACTCCCCAGCTGGCAAACCTCCCCCAAACCCTTCAGTCAGATTAGCATAATCCCAATTATTTATTTATTTGGCCTCACCATGCAGCTTGGAGAGCTTAGTTCCCAGACCAGGGATGGAACACATGCTCCTTGCAGTGGAAGCGTGGAGTTCTGACCACCGGACAGCCAGGGAATTCCCCACACAATCCAACTTTAAAGACAGCTATAGAGTGGGAGTAAACAAAAAGACAAACACGCGTGTTAACGGCTGTGCGCGAGCACTCGGGATGAAAGCCTGAGCAGGAATGGCCTCACCGCAGCGTTGATGCTGGGCAAATAGATGGTGATGGCAACGGTGTAGAACACGTGTTCAAAGACTAACCCTAAAACCCAGAGTAAACATCTATGCTCAGAGTTAGCATAATTTGGAGCTATTCAGGAATTGCAGAGAAATGCATTTTCACAGAAATCAAGATGTTATTTTTGTATACTATATCACTTAGACAACTGTGTTTCATTTGCTGTAATCAGTTTTTAAAAGTCAGATGGAAAAAGCAACTGAAGTCCTAGAAAATAGAAATGTAATTTTAAACTATCCAATAAAGCTGGAGGAGGAAGGGGAAAAAAAAAAAAAATAAATAAAGACAGCTATACAGGTACATAGGCTGCGGTCCATGGGGTCGCTAAGAGTCAGACACGACTGAGCGACTTCACTTTCGCTTTTCACTTTCATGCACTGGAGAAGGAAATGGCAACCCACTCCAGTGTTCTTGCCTGGAGAATCCCAGGGACGGGGGAGCCTGGTGGGCTGCCATCTATGGGGTTGCACAGAGTCGGACATGACTGAAACGACTTAGCAGCAGCAGCAGCAGCATACAGGTACAGCCACTACAGAGAATAGTATGGAGGTTCCTTAAAAAACTAAAAACGGAACTAGCATATGATCCAGCAATTGCACTTGTAGGCATAAACTCAGAGAAAATCATACTTGAGAAGGTACCTGCACCCTAGTGTTCATTGTAGCACCATTTACAGGACATGGAAGCAACCTAAATGTCCGTAACAGAGGACTGGATAAAGATAGAGCTCATATATTGCTCAGCCATTAAACAAGAAAAGAACAAAATTAATGCCATTTGCAGCAACATGGATGAACCTAGAGACTGTCATACTGAGTGAAGTCAGACTCAGAAAGACAAATATCATATGATTCAGCTTAATGCGTAATCTAAAAAAAAGGAGACTTTTTTGTAAATGAACTTATTTACAAACCACAAGTAAAGTCACAGATGTAGAGAACCAACCAGGGGGTAGGGGAATGGGGAGGGGTAAATTGGGAGATCGGAACTGACATATGCACACTACTATATATAAAATAGATGACATTATACAGATAAAGTAGATGACTAATGAGAATCTATTGTATAGAATAGGGAACTCTACTCAATACTCTGTAATGGCCTATATTCCAAAAGAATCTAAATAAAGGGCGGATATATCTATTTGTGTAATTGATCCACTTGGCTACATAAGTAAAACTAACACAACTTTGTAAATCAACTATACTCCAATAAAAAAAAAAATTTAAGGCCACAAATATTATTTTAAATAAAAAAGACACCTAACGAACTCCCTGCAGTTCACATCTAGCTAGCCTGGCATGTTTGTAAAGCTCCTTCTCCCGTTCGGCCCTGGCTGAAGTGGCCTTGGTGGACCGAGGGACTGGGCTGGGCGAACTGGAACCCCAAGAAGGGCCTGGACCCGGAGAAGCGTGAGGACACGGCCAGGAAGCGCCGCCCAGCCAGTGCCCCGAGCCTGGCGCCCCTGGGGCGGCCCCCAAGGCAGGGACCGCGGGGGCAACGGGGCCCCTCCCGGGATCACCTGCGCGCGATGGGGCGGGGCCGGGGGCGGGATCCCGGGGCAGCCGGAGCCCGGGCTGCTTCTGCGGCGCTGGCGGGAGGCGGAGCGGGGCGGCGGCCGGTGCGCGGGGCTCCCCCGAACAGGTAGGAGCAGCGGAAAGTGGGGGACCCCGAGTCTCCGGGGGCACGGGCGGTCCGGCTCGGGCGCGGCGGGTCACAGGCCACCTGCCGGCCTCGATCCTCGGAGGGGAGTCGGGAGAGGAAGGTGAGGGGTCCCCAAGTCCCACCCACCCCCCTCCCCCTTCGTTGGAGGAAGTGCCTGGGGTCTGCTCCTGGAGGGCGGTGGGCTGTGATCCGAGTGGAGAGGAAGGTCGGTTGTCTTTTTCGGGCTTTGGAAATGGGGACGGGACACGCGTCGCAAGCTCGACCCTCGCGGAGAAGCCCGCCTTTGGGGCGTGTTAACCCGAGCATCTGGCAGGCGAGTCGTTTCCTTGTCCCACCTCCCTCACTAAGCCTTTGGCGGAGGGGCCGAGACTCCCCGGAAGAAAAGAGACCCGGCCAGCCAGGAGGTTGAAATGATTTTAAAGCACTCAGGACCTCTGTTGGCTTCATCTGTGAAATGGGCATCTGGAAGGGTCGGCCCTGTGCGGAAGCCCCTCTTGGAGGAGTATCTACAATGAAAACTCACAGCTAGGAGGAAGAACCCAGGGTTCTAGTTCAGATCAGCCAACTCAGCAGCTCTGGAGAAAGGAGGCGGGACACGTTCTGTGGTCTGGGTACCTGTCAGGAGGAGGACATGGGTGTGTCATATACTAGGCGGGCTTCCAAGAATCTAGGAATCCCTCTAGTCTGGGAGGAGAGTCGGGAAGTTTCCTTGGAGGAAGTGGGATTAAGTGGCGCTAGTGGTGAAGAATCGGCCTGCCAGTGCAGGCGCTGCGGGAGACATAGGTTCAGTCGCTGCATGGGGAAGATCCCCTGAAGAAGACTGCCTGGGAAATCCCATAGATGGAGGAGCCTGGCAGGCTACAGTCCATGGGGTCACAAAGAGTCAGACACGACTGAGTAACGAAACAACAGCCATGAAGAAAGAAAGCATAGTGCTAAGAGCTTCTGCTTTGCAATCAGTCAGCCTGGGCGTTGGAATCCCTGCTCTGCCCCTTAAGTAAGGGTTAGTCGCTCAGTCGTGCCCTACTCTCTGTGACCCTATGGACTGCAGCCCACCAGGCTCCTCTGTCCATGAGATTTTCCAGGCAAGGATACTGGAGTGGGTTGCCAGTTCCTTCTCCAGGGGATCTTCCCAACCCAGGGATGGAACCCAGGTCTCCTGCACTGCAGGCAAAGTCTTTACCGACTGAGCTACAAGGGAGTCTTGGGCAGGACTTTGCATTTCTCTATTGTTTGCTTTACTCTGTAAACAAGGCAATTTCTTTGACATATTGTCAGATCCTCATCTGATTATCTGACAAGTGCTTAGGACAAGGTCTGTATATTATAGGCACTCAGTAAAAATGAGCTGTTAATTTCCACCAGACTGTAGCTTCCTGGAGTCAGGGGCCACGTCTCTTTGTTCACCATTATATGGTGCCCCATGGACAGAGGAGCCTGGCGGGCTCCAGTCCCTGGGGTCACAAAAGAGCCGGATACAACTTAGAGACTAAACAACAACAAAAACAGTAGGTCTCACCGCGCATTTGTTGAATGAATGAACGGTAAGTGAGCATGTAGTACCACAGTTGGCGTGTGGCAAGTAGTCAATAAATAGTGAATTTAGAGATGGCCAGGCCCTAACAGATGGGTATGGATAGGAGACGGTGGTCTAGGTGGATGGAGCGGTGTAACAGATTAAGATAAGCCCAAAGCAACAGATTTGGGGCACCCCTTCTTGAGAGGGGCAAGGGAGTAACATGATAAGCTCAGCCAGAGCGCAGAGTAGGGGAAGGCACACAGAATGCTGGAATCCTGACCTGGTGGCCACATGGCAGTAGATGGAGCAGCTGGAACTCTAGGTAGGTCAGATGCCTTTCTCACATCCTCTAAGTGTCCATCCCCAAGTTGCAGGGGTCAGGGATGCCAAGAGACAGCAAAGGACGGCGGGTGCCTGATGAGAACGGAAGAGGAAGCGGGAAAGGGGCTCCCGTGGCCCCTTCATGGCAGTGGGACCTTTCTCACCTGGTCCTGCTGTGTCCTGGCTGCTGGTGAGATAGCTGAAGGGGGCCGTGTGGGGCCAGGAGGGCCGACCCCCCCCAGGTGTGCGTGCTGAGCCAAGCTCATGGGGAGCTGGGCCAGGGGATCGTGCTGGGTCTCTGGGGAAATCTGCTCTGTGGGGAAAAGCTTATCCCCACAGCTTATCCCCACAGTCCTTTGTCTCCTCCTGTGGACCATGGCCACTGCTGCCTCAGGCCGGGAGGGAGCTGTGTCCTCGAGGTGGAACCACTCTTAGCCAAGTGAGGAGCCTACAGCCTGTCTTACGTCCTGGCAGGCAGCCTGTTGAGGGTTCCATCTCCCTGCAGTGACTAGGAAAGCAGAGATCTGAACTGGAGGTGAGAGATTTGGGCAAACACATCAAGAGGACATGGGAAGCACTGTATCTCTCTCAAGAGCCAAGTTCAAAACATTTCCTCTTAGCACTTTCCATAATTGCTCATAATCGTTGGATATCTGTGTTTCCCACTGACTTGTAAACTCAGGGAGTAAGCCTGCCGCCTTTCTCACCATATGCCTGCCTACAACAGTGCCCCTGCACAGAGCAGGCATTCAGTGAATGTCTGTGGAATGCATGAACCCAGGCTGAGGACTGGGGCTCTTGGCTTTGAGAGGAGAGCTTTGATTTTCCAGAGAGAGCATCTCTTTACAGAAGTGATGTAGACACCCCAAATTCTCCCCTCCTAACCACCTCCCCACCGCCACCCTCATCTCCCATCCAATCCCCACCCCCTACCTTGAAAGGCGTGTCCCCCATCACATCTTCTGAGCCTCTGCCTTCTCTCCTGCCACCATCAAGGTCTTTTCTCAGGGAAGAATCCCCTGCTGGTAGAATTTACACCTGAGGGACAGGCCTGGACACTGTGCTGCTTCTCCCAGCCGGATAGTCAGCCCTCTAACGACCCCCTAGGCTCTGAGAGGAGGAAAGCAACATCCAGTCTGATCCCTATCCTGCAGGATCACAGGGTATAGGAGCTACAGTTCAATTCAGTTCAGTAGCTCTGTCATGTCTGTCTCTTTGTGACCCCATGGACTGCAGCCCGCCAGGCCTCCCTGTCCATCACCAACTCCCGGAGTTCACTCAAACTCATGTCCATTGAGTCAGTGATGCCATCCAACCATCTCATCCTCTGTCGTCCCCTACTCTTCCCACCTTCCATCTTTCCAAGCATCAGGGCCTTTTCAAATGAGTCAGTTCTTCACATTAGGTGGCCAAAGTATTGGAGTTTCAGCTTCAGCATCAGTCCTTCTGATGAATATTCAGGACTAATTTCCTTTAGGTTGGACTGGTTGGATCTCCTTGCAGTCCAAGGGACTCTCAAGAGTCTTCTCCAATCAGCTCAGTTCAGTTCAGTCGGTTAGTCGTGTCCAACTCTTTTTGACCCCATGAACTGCAGCACACCAGGCCTCCCTGTCCATCACCAATTCCCAGAGTTCACTCAGACTTACATCCATCAAGTTGGTGATGCCATCCAGCCATCTCATCCTCTGTTGTCCCCTTCTCCTTCTGCCCCCAATCCCTCCCAGCATCAGAGTCTTTTCCAATGAGTCAACTCTTCGCATGAGGTGGCCAAAGTACTGGAGTTTCAGCTTTAGCATCATTCCTTCCAAAGAAATCCCAGGGCTGATCTCCTTCAGAATGGACTGGTTGGATCTCCTTGCAGTCCAAGGGACTCTCAAGAGTCTTCTCCAACACCACAGTTCAAAAGCATCAATTCTTCAGTGCTCAGCTTTCTTCACAGTCCAACTCTCACATCCATACATGACTACTGGAAAAACCATAGCCTTGACTAGACAGACCTTTGTTGGTTATTGATATTTCTCCCAGCAATCTTGATTCCAGCTTGTGCTTTTTCCAGCCCAGCGTTTCTCATGATGTACTCTGCATAGAAGTTAAATAAGCAGGGTGACAATATACAGCCTTGATACACTCCTTTTCCTATTTGGAACCAGTCTGTTGTTCCATGTCCAGTTCTAACTGTTGCTTCTTGACCTGCATACAGATTTCTCAGGAGGCAGGTCAGGTGGTCTGGTATTCCCATCTCTTTCAGAATTTTCCACAGTTTGTTGTGATCCATGCAGTCAAAGGCTTTGGCATAGTCAATAAAGCAGAAATAGATGCTACAGGAACCCTTAAAGATAATAGAGGGCTCCTTCAGGTGAGGAAACTGGAGTCCAGAAAGGATGAGATATACCCAGTGAAGAACTGTTAGGGGAGACTCAAGTCTCCTTATCCGAGTGCTTTGTCACTACAGCGATCTGGGAGATTCTCTGGGAATATGAATACTACAACACTTCCCTTTACTTTCCAGTCTTCCAATAAAATAGAATGGAAGGTTAAAAAAGGAAAGGTTAAGTGGATTTTAAGTTGCCCAGTAAACCCTTTTAATTAAAAAGAAGAAAAAAAAAAACCTCATATATATTGAAAATAAAGACCCCAAGTTATATATGTTCAATTTACTTTTTAAAAGATATATGTTTGATATTGGAGAAAAATAATCCAAAGCAGGAATCTCTCTAACCTTGGCCAGGTATTGCTGGCCAAGCAGTGCCTGTGCTGGGGTGGACCCTGCAGGCTACCATGCCAGGGCCTCTGCAGGCAGCCCAGAATCAGTGGCGGGTTTGTTTGTCCTGGACCACCTCCAAGCACAGAGCGCACTGCCCTATCGGTTTCTGCATCTCCATCCATCCGGCCTCCTGATGCAGTCATTGGCGTCTGGGTTTCTGATATCCCACTCTTTGCTTCGGGATCTGGCAGGGTGGATCCTGCTTTGTCTTTTTTCAAAGGAGTTCCTCATCAGGACGATAGGTCCTCCGTGGGCAGGAGGAGGCAGGAAGGGAGAAAGGGGACCAAGCCAAGGCCAGAGCCTGCCAGTCAGCAAGTCTCCGTGGATTCCTCAGCAGGGCTGGGTGTCAGTACAGTTGAGGGGTAGGACCAGAGCATGGCAGCTGGGCTGGAACCTCTCCTGTGGTTTGATGCTCCCGGGGCTGGTGGCTGTAGTTTGGCCTAAGGAAGGAAAAGGGGGTGTGCCGATCTCTAAAGACAGAAGAAGCCTGTTCTTCAGCCAGCTTCCAGGCCTGTGGTGAGGAGCCTCCTGCCTGGGCCGGACACTCCTGAGCCGTTGGGGCCCTCAGCAGGGCTGCCAGGTCCTATGGTACCCAGTGGGTGGCTCGAGGAGGTGGAGGGGGCAGGGTTGGAAGCTCCTGGCATGTCAGGGGTCCGTCAGACCCTGGATGGCCAGGGCAGCCTCAGCCAGCCGGGAGGATGGGGCGCAGAGCAGGGAGGGAGGCCTCGGTTTTTGAGCTGTGGGATTTTGTTCAAGCCACATCACCTCCCTGAGCCTCGGTTTCCCAATTTATTAAAGGGGATGCTATCCAAGGCCCTTAACTTATAAAGATGCGTTTCCCTTCCCCTTCAGAGAAGCTTGTCTCGGTACCTACTGAGTCAGCTGTTCGGGCCAACGAGCATCAGGGTGTTTCAGTTCTTCCACAGTTCACCCATCATTCATTCATTCACTCAGTCACTCACTCATTCGTCAAGACTAACACCTGCCTCTGGCCTGTGCTGAAAGTTCAGGGAGACCTCGTTTTCCTGCTGTGTGTCTAGTTTCTTGCAGAGCCCCCAGCACATGCGGCCTGGCCTTCCGCAGCTCCCATCTGTTCCTCTACCAGGGATCATCTCTTTCAGTCTGCTGTGCAATAAAAAGCAATAGTGTGGGGCTTCCCTGGCGGTCCAGTGGTTAAGTCACTGTGCTTCCAATGCAGGGGGCGTGGGTTTGATCCCTGGTTGGGGAACTAAGTTCCCACATGTCCCGTGGCACAGCCAAAAAAAATTAACCCTATGAGGACTTCCCTGGTGGTTCACAAGTGGTTAAGACTCCACTCTCCCAATGCAGGGGGCATGGGTTTGATCCTTGGTTGGGGAACTAAGATCCCACATGCTGCACTGCATGGCGGAAAAATAAATAAAATGAATAAAAAATTAAAAATGCAGTTGTGTAACTTGTTCCCTCAGCTGCTATCCCTGATCCCCTAATGCTCCTTCAGATATTCCTAAGGTTTTAGCCTTCAGGTCTCAGAGAGAGATAAATGGTCAGTGGTTAATTCCTGCTTGCTGAGGGTTTGCTGGGGCCCACACAGCACTAAATGCGCCACATGCCTCCGTCCCTTTCCCACCCACGGCAGCCCAGGAAGTGAGTGGTTTTCCCTCGCTCGCTGCCGAGGTTCCCAGAGGGCTGGCGGTCACAGAGCTCACCCGGGATGCCATTTTGCCTTGGTGGCCCCTTGCTCCATAAAAAACATTCAGTTATATTAATAACTGTATTGGTACATTAAAACATTTTCTTCATCCTAAAAGTTCCTGTTTTCTTCTGATTTTGAAAGAAATAAGAAACATTTTTATGTTTCCCAAAAGTCTTGTGAGCCCTGGGCACTTGGTCTCCTGGGTCCTGGAGAGATGCAGACCCTGAGGCTAGGCAGAAGCTAGGCTGAGATTCCAGGAAGTCCTAACCTCCTCCCTGTACTGCCCTTCAGCAATTAAGAAAAAAAAAAAAAAAAAGAACAGGCAAGAAACTGCAGAAAAGGGACTAGTTATCCAAACTCCTAATGCCTGTGGTGGTGTTAGTAGTTCTTTCTGGAAAATGTCACTTGGTTTATTTCCTCACCTCCCTCCCAACTTTTCTCCCTCCCTCTCACTATTTCTTGACCAAAACTTTTCCAAGAGCCAAGTCCAGTCTGTCCTCTTTTGTGGAAACTGTAGGTGCCCTACGTTGGTCTTCTCTCCAGTCTCAGACCTTAACGGTAACTGGTTTGCCCAGAGGACAAAAGAGGATTGATTTATTGTACAGAAGCAGCTCCATGTTCCTACCTAATCCCCAGAAACGATGTCATTGGTCAGAGTAATAATAACAACAGCGATTCATATTTTTGAGAGCTCTCAGGGTGCTCGGCATTTGCTAATCATTTGTAATCACTTGGCATGAATTGTCTCCTGAAAACCTAACCCTATGGGAGAGTAGGGGGAAAATTGAGATATCTTCTCCGTCCTCCAGAAGAAAAGGTGGCAGAATGTGAATCTAGAATCAAGGTTGACAAATTTAGTTATCTTTAAGCATGAGGTATGTCAATTAAAGAAAAGCAAGATGATATTTTTTTCATCTCCATTTTGCAGATGAAGAAACTGAGGCTTAGAAAGACTAAGTGAGATGCTCGAAAGGCAGGACCAGGATGGGGACCTTAGTAGGGAACTAGGCTGAGTCTGTTAGTCTGCTATCAGAGCGTGAACCCCGCGAGGGCAGGGACCGTATCCCACGGTCTCCCCCATCATCTGGCACAGTGCCGTGGTACACACACTTACAGTGTGGAATGAGTGACTGACGTCTGCACTGTTCTCTAAAGACACTTACCCGCTTTGGGTCCCTGCTCCTTGTCTTGGGACAGTCACTGCCTCCTGTCCCTGTAGTGCAGAAGTTGGCAGCTACAGCCCTGGGGGAGTCTGCTGTTGTTTTAGTCGCTAAGACATGTCCAACTGTTTTGTCACCCCATGGACTGCAACCCACCAGGCTCCTCTGTCCATTGGGTTTCCCAGGCAAGAATGCTGGAGTGGGTTGCTATTTCCTTCTCCAGGGCATCTTCTTGACCCAGGGATCGAATCTGAGTCTCCTGCATTGGCAGGAAAGTTCTTTACCACTGAGTCACCACGGAAGCCCCTGGAGCAGCTCAAAGCCCTGCTGAGATGAGGAATCAATCAAAACAGACCAAGGCTCAGGTATTCACTTGCCCATCAATGCCCTTCCAACCCCAGCCCCCACCCTAGTCTGTAGAATCCCTCCGAAGGAGTTGACCTCCTGCCAAGGCTGCTGCTCCCTGGAACTCAGAGATGAAGCCTGGCAGACACACAGGCAGCGTGCCAACCAGAAGAGAGTGGCTGAAGGAGTCTGTGTCTCTCTGCCCCTGGGCTCATTTTTTCTTTTCCAAGTGCCTCTGGCTCTTCCGCAGGGCATATTACCGGGCTGAGAGCAAGTATCCCCAGGGGAACCTGAATTCACTCACCAAAATAATTAGATGCCTAAGAAGTACAACTGTTATAAGAGACAGTAAATCAAGCAGCATATGTCATCTGAAGCAGAACGATTGAAGTAGATGGACCAAGATTTTGAAGTAAAGCATGATAATTTTATTATCTTTATTAAAAAGACAAGAGAAGACCTTTGTAGAATAATACAAGGACAAGTCATAGGAGACAACCAAAGCACAAGATTAGCTATGAAACTTCCAGTTTTTGTTGGTTAACTGCTAAGGGGTGTCCCACTCTTTTGCTACCCCATGGACTGCAGCACCCCGGGGTCCTCTGTCAATGGGATTTTCTAGGCAAGAAGACTGGAATGGGTTGCCATTTCCTCCTCCAGGGGATCTTCCTGACCCAGGGATCAAACTGTGATGCCTGCTTGGCAGGCGGATTCTTTGCCCCTGTGCCACCAGGGAAGCCCATGGAAGATATACTACTTAAAATAAAGGACACACCTGGCAGAAGTCCTCGCCTCCCCTCTACTTAGCCGCAGGTCTAAGCACCACAGAGGAAAGCGCTCTGTTCTCACGTTCCGTAAACAGAACAGAGCTCTGCAATCCAGCCGGACCCTGTGCCCCAGCGACGAAAGAGACATTGCTGTCTCTCAGCCTGTTCCTTTCTCCACTTCTTCATTCAGAAATGCTTCACATTGCCTCATTATACGTTTTGGGCCAATATGGCTGTCAAATTAACTCTGAATCAGGTTCTGGCACAAAAGAAAAAAAAAACAAATTTGTAGTGAAAAAAAAAATAAAGGACACAATAGATGGTTAAAATATCAGGTTGGATACAATTGAATTAACATTTCCCAGCTGGTGCTAGTGGTAAAGAGCCTGCCTGCCAATGCAGGAGACATAAGAGACACACGTGGGTTAGATCCCTGGGTCAGGAAGATCCCCTGGAGGAGGGCATGGCAATCCATGCCAGTATTCCCCTAGAGAATCCCATGGACAGAGAATCCTGGCCAGGCTATGGTCCATAGGGTCACAAAGAGTCAGACACAACTGAATTGACTTAGCATGCATGCATTCAGTAAAGAGGAAAATCAGATTGAGAACTGTCCCAGAAGGAAGCAGGAAAAAATAAAAAGATAACAAATGAAAAAGAAAATCAAAGAGAGACGGAGAGTAAAAGTAGGTGTCCTGAAAGGAGAGAAGACAAAAAATGCAGAATAAGGAAGAACTGAAGAAATAATGGAGATTAAATGTTCCAGGATTAAAGGAAAATGAATGAAATCAGACTGAAAGGACTCATGGAGTCGCCAACAGCAGAAAAATCCACACAAAATATCGTGATAAAATTGAAAATCTGAAAGACAAAGAGGAAGGGCAGAGAGAAATAGCCTCCCTTACAAAGCGCCAAGATTTAGACTGATGTTATACATCTCAATAACAACACTTGATCAAGGAAGTCAAAGAATAATGTTATTATAAGAATTGAAAGAAGACAGCCCTTTCAATCCAGAATTTTAAAGGCAGCCAAATCGTCATTCAAACATGAGGTCATACTAAAAATATTCTTAGACAAATAAAGCCTTAGAAGGTGGAACACACAAAGACCCACATTGAAAATACTCTGAAGGAACTACTTAAATAATAAAAGAAACAAACCCAGGAGCTGCTGCAGGAGCTGTCGGAAGTCAGGGGTCAATGCAAGAAACAGAAATAGAAATCAGCATTTTTGGTAGGAAGGGATTTTATGCACCCGATTCTTTTAAAATATTGGAAAGGCCGGAGGCTTCCAAAACACTGCAGACTGGAGAGCTCTGGCACCTGCCATAGTCAGGAAGGCGAAGGAATCATGAAGCTTCGTGGAACTACTGAATTTAAGGATACATGACCACGGTCATGTGATCCAGGGATCCAGACGCTGGTCTGCTGTAACTACCTGGATTCTGAATCTCAGAGTCTGGCTACAACACTCACTCCATCTTTTTAAACAGAAGACCTGCCTTGGGACCAGACAATTTGGGAGGTAACACTGTCCAGCTAGAATGACATTGATCTGTTTCATCTAATTTATTTTGTTGCTTTCTATTGATGGCAAGTTTTCCATTTTCAGAAATAATAAAACATTTCTGTTTACAGGTTATTTTTTAATGTTTTAAAAGAAAAGTCGGTCCAGGGATCTCAAGCCATCATAATTGGTGCAAACAATTATTATAAGTAGTCAGAGGTGGAAGAGGTGTCCTGGGGAGGAGAAGACAGTCGGGTGTCATGACCAAGGAAGGTTTAGATTGGGGTAGCATTGGGAAGACGGCACTGGAGGAAAGGCCAATGTGCTGATTGTCTGTCCCTGTGTAACCAGCTGCTCCAAGAACTAGTGGCCTGATAGCTCTAAGGTTGAGCGGACTCAGTGGAGAGGTCCTCACTTGGGGTCTGACACGTGGTTTCTGCCTGACATTCACGTCTCAAGGCTCAGCTGGTCTGGGTGTCTATGGTGGCTCACTCACGTGGCGGCTTAGTGACACGTGGCTGTCAGTTGAGGGCACAGCTGGGGCTGTCAACTAGCACATCTACCCATGGCCTCTGCACAAGCCTGGGGCTTCTCAGAGCATGTCAGCTGGGTTCCAAGAAGGAGCGAGCATTTTTAGAGGCAGGAAGCAGAAGCCTCCCTGAAGGGCTTTAACCCCAACAGCCAGTATCACTTCTGCCATATCCTAGGGGTCCCAGCAGTCATGGGGCCCACCTAGATTCAAGGGAGTAGAGAAACAGACTCCATCTCTTCAGTGGGGAGATAACTGTGCAGCTAGTAATAGCTTCCCAGTGTGGGAGGCACAGGTGAGGCATGGGTGAGTTTAGGGAGACAGGAAGTCACTCATTCCTGCCTAGGGTTGGGAAGAAAGGGAGGAGACAGGTGCTGGTGGATAAAACTGGAAAAGGTTCATGGAAGACTTTGGTTGATAAGACAGAGAATGATGGTTTTATTCTGTGACCAGACAGAAGTAGATGGATGGTACTGGAATAAAAGAGAGACACCATGCAGAAGGCCAAGGTCTCAGCAATTTTTTCTCCAACAAAGGATCCCTAGGGGAGACAGTAGTAGCTTCTGTTTCTTTACAGTAGAATATCCCAGCAGCATGAAGGAGTGGAAAATACACACACACACACACACACTGCCCTCAATCCACTAAGCACTTGTTAGACAATTATTGTATGGCAAGTGCATGGCCACACCAGGCACTGTGGAAAGAAGTCTATGATTCAGAAACCACTGGGCTGTCCTGCAAATTCTGGCATTTCTACATTCATTCTATAGCTTCTAGTTCTCCTCTTGGACTCTTCATTGCCCCTAGATCCTTTGCAAGGACAATGAAAAAGCAAAAAGATAGGACACTGAAAGATGAACTCTCCAGGTGGGTAGGTGCCCAATATACTAACACCCGGTTGAGGATATGACTGGTGATACAAGTAAAGTCTGATGCTGTAAAGAGCAATATTGCATAGAAATCTGGAATGCTAGGTCCATGAATCAAGGCAAATTGGAAGTGGTCAAACAGGAGATGGCAAGAGTGAACATCAACATTTTAGGAATCAGTGAACTAAAATGGACTGGAATGGGTGAATTTAATTCAGATAACCATTATATCTACTACTGTGGGCAGGAATTCCTTAGAAGAAATGGAGTAGCCCTCATAGTCAACGTAAGAGTCTGAAATGCAGTACTTGGATGCAATCTCAAAAATGACAGAATGATGTCTGTTCGTTTCCAAGGCAAACCATTCAATATCACAGTCATCCAAGTCTATGCCCCAACCAGTAACGCTGAAGAAGCTGAAGTTGAATGGTTCTATGAAGACTACAAGACCTTCTAGAACTAACACCCAAAAAAGATGTCCTTTTCATTATAGGGAACTGGAATGCAAAAGTGGGAGAAGGCAATGGCATGCCACTCCAGTACTCTTGCCTGGAAAATCCCATGGACGGAGGAGCCTGGTAGGCTGCAGTCCATGGGGTTGCTAAGAGTCAGACACGACTGAGCGACTTCACTTTCACTTTTCACTTTCATTGGAGGAGGAAATGGCAACCCACTCCAGTGTTCTTGCCTGGAGACGGCAGGGCCTGGTGGGCTGCCATCTATGGGGTCGCACAGAGTCAGACACGACTGAAGTGACTTAGCAGCAGCAGCAGCAGAATGCAAAAGTAGGAAGTCAAGAGATACCTGGAGTAACAGGCAAATTTGGCTTTGGAGTACAAAACGAAGCAGGTCAAAGGCTAACAGAGTTTTGCCAAGAGAACACAATAGTCATAGTAAACACCCTCTTCCACCAACACAAGAGAAGACTCCACACATGGACGTCATCAGATAGTCAATACTGATTTCGGACTGATTATATTCTTTGCAGCCAAAGATGGAGAAGCTCTATACAGTCAGCAAAAACAAGACCGGGAGCTGACTGTGGCTCAGATCATGAACTCCTTATTGCCAAATTCAAACTTAAATTGAAGAAAGTAGGGAAAACCACTAGACCATTCAGGTATGACCTAAATCAAATCTCTTATGATTATACAATGGAAGTGACAAATAGATTCAAGGGATTAGATCTGGTAGATAGAGTGCCTAAAGAACTATGGACAGAGGTTCGTGACATTGTACAGAAGACAGGGATAAACACCATCCTCAAGAAAAAGAAATGTAAAAAGGCAAAATTGTTGTCTGAGGAGGCCTTAGAAATAGCTGAGAAGAGAAGTGAAAGGCAAAGGACAAAAGGAAAGATACACCTATTTGAGTGCAGAGTTCCAGAGAATAGCAAGGAGAGATAAGAAAGCCTTCATCAGTGATCAGTGCAAAGAAATAGAGGAAAGCAATAGAATGGGAAAGACTAGAGATCTCTTCAAGAAAATTAGAGATATCAAGGGAACATTTCATGCAAAGATGGGCTCAATAAAGGATAGAAATGGTATGGACCTAACATAAGCAGAAGATATTAAGAAGAGGTGGAAAGAATACACAGAAGAACTGTACAAAAAAGAACTTCATGACCCAGATAATCATGATGGTGTGATCACTCACCTAGAGCCAGACACCCTGGAATGCAAAGTCAAGTGGGCCTTAGGAAACATCACTATGAACAAAGCTAGTGGAGGTGATGGAATTCCAGTTGAGCTACTTCAAATCCTAAAAGATGATGCTGTGAAAGTGCTGCACTCAATATGCCAGCAAATTTGGAAAACTCAGCAGTGGCCACAGGACTGGAAAAGGTCAGTTTTCATTCCAATCCCAAAGAAAGGCAATGCCAAAGAATGCTCAAACTACCACACAGTTGCACTCATCTCACACGCTAGCAAAGCAATGCTCAAAATTCTCCAAGCCAGGCTTCAAAAGTACATGAACTATGAGCTTCCAGATGTTCAAGCTGGTTTTAGAAAAGGCCGAGGAACCAGAGATCAAATTGCCAACATCTGTTGGATCATCAAAAAAGCAAGAGAATTCCAGAAAAACATCTACTTCTGCTTTATTGACTATGCCAAAGCCTTTGACTACGTGGATTACAATGAACTGTGAAAAATTCTGAAAGAGATGGGAATACCAGACCACCTGACCTGCCTCCTAAGAAATCTGTATGCAGGTCAAGAAGCAACAGTTAGAACTGGACATGGAACAACAGACTGGTTCCAAATAGGGAAAGGAGTACGTCAAGGCTGTATATTGTCACCCGGCTTATTTAACTTACATGCAGAGTACATCATGTGAAATGCCGGACTGAATGAAGCACAAGCTGGAATCAAGATTTGCTGGGAGAAATATCAACAACCTCAGATATGCAGATGACACCACCCTTAAGGCAGAGATTGAAGAACTAAAGAGCCTCTTGATGAAAGTGAAAGAGGAGAGTGAAAAAGTTGGCCTAAACTTCAACATTCAGAAAACGAAGATCATGGCATCTGGTCCCATCACCTCATGGCAAATAAATGGGGAAAGAGTGAGAGACTTTATTTTGGGGGGCTCCAAAATCACTGCAGATGGTGACAGCAGCCATGAAATGAAAAGATGCTTTCTCCTTGGAAGAAAAGCTGTGACCAACCTAGACAGCATATTAAAAAGCAGAGACATTACTTTGCCAACAAAGGTCCTTCTGGTCAAAGCTGTGGTTTTTCCAGTAGTCATGTATGGATGTAAGAGATGGACTATAAAGAAAGCTGAGCATCGAAGAATTGATGCTTTTGAACTATGGTGTTGGAGAAGACTCTTGAGAGTCCCTTGGACTGCAAGGTGATCCAAGAAGTCCATCCTAAGGGAAATCAGTCCTGAATATTCATTGGAAGGACTGATGCTGAAGCTGAAACTCCAAAACTTTGGCCACGTGATGTGAAGAACTGGCTCATTTGAAAAGACCCTGATGCTGGGAAAGATTGAAAGCCGGAGGAGAAGGGGACAACAGAGGATGAGATGGTTGGATGGCATCACCAACTCGACAGAAATGAGTTTGAGTGAACTCCAGGAGTTGGTGATGGACAGGGAGGCCTGGTGTGCTGCAGTCCAGGGGTCACAAAGAGTCAGACACAACTGAACGACTGAACTGAACTGAGGACAAGTGTCCTGAGTTTTGACTAAAAAATTGTGGTACAAGTGCAGGTACAATTATTTAACCTTATTGTATAAATAAATCAGGCATTTATGAGGGTTTTGCATGCATAAGGCATTTAGCAGTGCTTTTCAAGCCTCTAGGAGAGTGACTGATGCTTGTTTTCCAGTCGCTAAGTCGTGTCTGACTCTTTGTGACCCCATGGACTGCAGCATGCCAGTCTCTTCTGTCCTTCACTGTCTCCCGGAGTTTGCTCAAATTCATGTCCATTGAGTTGGTGATGTTATCTAACCATCTCATCCTCTGCCGCCCCCTTCTCCTGTTGCCTTCAGTTTTTCCCAGCGTCAGGGTCTTTTCCAATGCATTGGCCTTCGCATCAGGTGGCCAAAGTATTGGAGCTTCAGCCTGAGGCATAGTGGACTAATAATAATAAGTACTAGTTTCCTCCTCCAGGATCTGTCCAAAGTCTCCCCCGGATCTCAAGTAGGTCAGTCTTTTCTGAGAATTCCCAGCACCTCTTAGGTACTTTGCTTATAGCACTTATCACATGAAAGTCTTATAATTAGCAAACAGGTCTGTCTTCCTTTCTATTTTAGGACCTCCTTGGGAAATGAATTCATCCACGCATAGAGGCTGCATGGAAGAGATGAGTCCGGTTATTATTAGCAATGATTATCTCATTTGATTATTGCAACCAGGAAAAAGACAGGAATCACCAAGTCTAGTTTACAGATGAGGAAACAGGCTCAGAGAGCTTAAGTCACAAGCCTAAAGACACTCAGGTCAGAATTCAAGCCCATTGTTGTTCAGTTATCAAGTCGTGTCTGACTCTTTACAACCCCATGGACTGCAGCGTGCCAGGCTTCCCTGTCTCTCACCCTGTTCCAGAGTTTGCCCAAGGTCATGTCCATTGCATCCGGATGCCATCCAACCATCTCACCCCTGTCTCCCTCTTCTCCTTCAAGCCCATGTCTAACTCTAAACCCCCACCTCTGTCACCTTCACCACACCACCATGTCAAAGAGAGGAGAGGACTTTCCAGGAGAGAGACAAATCCTATGGGGTTGTGGGGGACTCAGTAGTCCAAGGTTAGGGGCATGTCGGTGCCAAGGGGGAATGGGGGAGCAGACAGGAGAGAGATGGGAAGAGCTTCGAATGCCAGGCCTGGATGCAGGGAGCAGTCTGGAAAGACCTGCCCGAGGGTCCCAGCATTCCCCAGATCACACCGTGATCTCTCCTCCCAGCTCACTAGTCGCCTGATGTCCACGTCCTCCCGGTCAGGACTGGGCCTGGAACACAGGTCTCCTGACTCGCAGCCCTGAACTCACCTCCCCCAGCTTCCTCCTTGTCATGGCCTCCCTTTCAGGCTGTGGTGTTTGCTCAGAGCCCAAGCCCGGGGCAGAGAGCAGAGAAATATTTATTTATGTCACCGCCAACCCTGCCTCCTGGAGGCCCCCAAGGGCTCCCTCACAGAGAAGTTCAGTTATGTAACCCCGAGTTGACACAGCAGGAAGGAGAAGGACATAAATTATAATTACTCATTTTTCCGCAGTCTTGGACGCTCTTTGGATAGCTTGACACTTTGGGTACCTCCCTTCTTCCTCATCGAACTGACCTGGGGCCTCCAGGGGGAACTTGGCGGTTCTCAGCCGATTTTAGCCTCAATTGGGGTGAGCCTGGGGCTTTGAGGAGACCTTCCTAGAGGCTGGGGAAGGGAGAGAAATGAGATCTCAAAGGGCTGCTTTATTCCGAGCACTCTGCCAGGGGCTTTATATTCATAACCTCGTTTTTGCCTCATGAAGAAGGTCCTGTTTATTACCTCCATGGAGTGGGAAAGGGATGGAGGCTCAGACAGGTTCAGTAACTTCCCAAAGGGCGCCCAGCAGAGCCAGGTCAGGAGCTCTGAGGCTCCTAGTTTTCAAACAGCTCACGTGGAATCTGCGACGTAGGGATTCTGGAGAGAGTAAAGTGTGCTAGCATCTGCCTGTGCAGGAAATTCTTCCCTACCTTAATCCCCAAACATCCCTCACATTCACTCTCCACTGTGACCTTCCCTGAACACTCAGCTCCTTTGTGCTGGGACCCTCACAGCCCCACCCGGCTCGCTGCCCCACCCCCCTCCCCAGTCTCACACTTCCCTTTCTAAAGTGTTCATCCTCACCCCCATCTCCCAGTCTTCATGCTCACTGTTCTTCCCAGCCACAACGTCCCTCCTCCTTTCTCCACCTGACAAAATCCTAGCAAAATAATAATAATAATGCACCTTCATAGAGCAGAAGGTGTGGAGTGGAGTGGTTAAAAGAATGAACTCTGAAAAGAGTTAAAAGAATGAAACTCCAGGTAGTTAAATCACTTTTGCTGGCTGTGTGACCTCAGGCAAGTTAGTTAACCTTTGTGCACTACAGTTTCTTCACTTGTAAGATGGAGATAGTGATACCCAGCTGACCTGGAAGAAGGAGAAAAAATGGGATGAAATGAGTTCTAAAAATAAAAAAGATACAAATAAAAGCTTCTTTGTGAATTCCTTAGAAAAGTTCTTGGCACAGAGTAAGTGATCAAATGCTCTTTCTGATGGTCAGCCCTTTGAAATGTGGAGCAGACTCTGAAGTCGTGTTGCTTGAGTTCACATCCCACCTTGGTTGGTGACCTTAGACCAGTTAGTTAATCTCTCTGGGTCGTGGTTTCCTCTGTAAAAAAATTTCAACAGCAATGTGCTTTCCACTTAGGGTGGAGGAGACAGTCAAATAGACTTACAGTGCCAGAGGATTTGGCACTTAGTGACAGGTAAATACGGGGAGCCCTTGTTTAATTAAAACCTTGTTTAATGTTAATGTTAGCTTCCCTGCTGGCTCAGATGGTAAAGAATCTGCCTGCCATGCAGGAGACCTGGGTTTGATCCCTAGGTTGGGAAGATCCCCTGGAGAATGGAATGGCAACCCACTCCAGTATTCCTGCCCGGAGAATTCCATGGACAAAGCAGTCCATGGGGTCGCAGAGTCAGACACGACTGAGTGACTAACACTTGTTTAATGACCACATGGCGCCACTCAGCTTTTCCCTCCCTGTGCAGCTTGCCCTGTTCTCTGGTCCCCTGCTCAGCACCCTCTCCCACACTGAGCTCCATAGCATTCACAGCCTGTCTGTGTCTTACCGTCTCATTACTGGTGCCCACTTGTGGTGGAAAGACTCAAGCCCTATGACCTGTGCTTGGTCCTTACTGGATGCTTTGGTTCAGCCAGAAGCTATTAAACCCCTAGTGCTGTGAGGGTGCACAGCATGGGAATTTGAAGTGATGCTTGGGTTAAAGTATCAGAAATGCCAGGAGGTGAGGAAAGAGTGCTCTGGCATATGCAAAGGTCCCGTGGCCACAACAGGACAGAGTGACAGAGCAGAACTCAGACAGGGAGGCGACTGGAGGGGTCTGCAGAATCCAGATCCTGTACAGAGGACTTGCTGACCATCGTAAAATTCTAGTGTGAAGTAGACTTGGGGTTTTTAAAGATCACTGCAGCTGCTGTGGAGGACTGCAGGGACGCAGAGCAGAGGCAGTCCTGGCCCGCTGGGCAGCAGTGGCAGCATACAGGTGAGAGAAGACAGAAGCCTGGACCCCAGCAAGGATAGGGATGCTGGAGGAGGTTAGTTAGGAGATGTGTAGGAAATGAAGGTAGATCTGAAAGGGCTTGGTGATGGGGGTGGCAGACTGGTGACAGGCAATGACTTTAGTGGGTTTCTGGCCTCAGAGGCTACGTGGATGGCAGTGACATTTCCTGCCACGGGGAACTCTGGGAGAGACTAGATTCTGTGAATCGCTGGGGCATGACAGAGCCCAAGACACTGTCCAGGCCCTCAAGAGGGGGAAGGCAGACATATAATGGTGATGGTGGTGACCACAGTGGCTAATTGAGTGCGGATGTGAACCCAGTGGTCCGACTCCAGAACCTTTGTTATAACACCCTGCACCATTTGGCCAACAGGCCATCATCTTATTTTCCTTTTGTTTTTTTACATTTTGGCTGCCCTGGGTCTTTGTTGTGGCACAAGGGCTTAGTTGCCCTGAAGCATGTGGGATCTTTTTTTTTAATTAATTAATTTATTTAATTGGAGGATAATTACTTTACAATACTATGATGGTTTTTGCCATACATCGACATGAATCAGCCATGGATGCACATGTGTCCCCCCATCCTGAGCCTCCCCCCCACCTCCCTCCCCACCCCATCCCTCTGGGTTGTCCCAGAGCGCCGGTTTTGAGTGCCCAGATTCATGCATCGAACTTGCACTGGTCATCTATGTTACATGTGGTAATGTACATGTTTCAATGCTATTCTCTCAAATCATCCCACCCTTGCCTTCTCCTACAGGGTCCACAAGTCTGTTCCTTAACATCTGTGTTTCTTTTGTTGCCTTGCATATAGGATTGTCATTACTGTCTTTCTAAATTCCGTATGTATGCATTAATATACAGTATTTGTGTTCCTCTTTCTGACTTCACTCTGCATAATAGGCTCCAGTTTCATCCACCCCATTAGAACTGACTCAAATGTGTTCCTTTATAGCTGAGTAATATTGCATTGTGTATATGTACCACAACTTCCTCATCCATTGATGGACATCTGGGTTGCTTCCATGTCCTGGCTATTGTAAACAGTGCCGCAGTGAACACTGGGGTACATGTGTCTCTTTCAATTCTGGTTTCCTCAGTGTGTGTGCCCAGCAGGGGGATTGCTGGGCCATATGGCAGTTCTGTTCCCAGTTTTTTAAGGAATCGCCACTCTGTTTTCCATAGTGGCTGTACCAGTTTGCATTCCCGCATGTGGGATCTTAATTCCCAGATCAGGGATGGAACCCAAGTCCCCTGCATTGGAAGGTGGATTCTTGACCACCAGGAAAGTCCCATCTTCATTATCTAAGTGCCTACTAAGTGCCAAGGACTGTACTAGGCACTGGGATGTCATCTCTGAACAACAAAGACAAGTGCCTGCTCTCACAGATCTTAGGGTCTGGAGGGTTGGATGGGTCACAAATGAGATAGTTTCTGCTGGTGGTTGATCTAAGAAGGTTAAAGAGGGTAAATGAGACAGTTCCAGGGGTTGGGGGAAGGGGGCATCTTAGAGTGATGACGTTTAAACTGACACAATGGTAAAAGTGCACAGTCACGGTTAATAGTTCAGAACCCCAGCAGGGACTGGGGGTAGGAGTGAACAAACTGCATGAGGTAATTCTTTTTTAACCGAAACATTTGACTTAAGTGCTTAAAGTGTTGGAAGGTTTGGGTTTTGAAGTATAAATAGGAATTCACCAGGTAGACAGGATTAAGAAGTCATTTTACAGAAAAAATATGAGCAGCAGCAAGTAACCCTATGGGATATATGTGTGTATTGTTCAGTCATTCAGTTGTGTCAGTCTTTGCAATCCCATGGACTGCAACATGCCAGGCTTCTCTGTCCTTCACCATCTCCCAGAGCTTGCTCAAACTCACGTCCCTTGAGTCAGTGATGCCATCCAATCATCTCATCCTCTGTGGTCTCCTTGTCTTCCTGCCTTCAATCTTTCCCAGCATCAGGGTCTTTTCTAATGAGTCAACTCTTCGAATCAGGTATTGGAGTTCAGCTTGGAACTACTGTTGTATAGTTGAAAGTTGTATTGTTGAAAGTATTGGAGCTTCAGCTGCAGCATCAGTCCTTCCAATGGATATTCAGGGTTGATTTCCTTTAGGATTGACTTGTTTGAGCTCCTTGCAGTCCAAGGAACTCTCAGTAGTGTGTAGGATACAAGTATAGTTCATAAGCTCCATGTGAGCAAATGCCAGGCCTATATTCTTTCCTCATTGCCTCTAGTGTTTAGCATATGGTGAGTCGGACATGACTGAAACGACTTAGCAGCAGCAGCACTGAATGAATACATGCATGAAGAAATGAACAAATGGGGACTCCCCTGGTGGTCCACTGGTTAAGACTCACATTTTCACTGCCAAGGTCCCAGGTTCAATCCCTGGTTGGGGAACTAACAACCAATGTGGCATCGCCAAAGAAAGAAGGAAAAAAAAGGAGCCAATGAATAAGCTAATGTGGGTAGGAGAGGCAGCAAAGAAAGGACAGAATATAAATAAGTGTAGTTCAGTACATTATGAGCCACATACGTAATTTTAAATGTGGCCACATTAAAAAAGTAAAAAGAAACAGATTAAATTTTGATAATATATTTTATTTGACCCAATATATGCGAAGGGCCTATGACTCACTGGGGAAGACTGAAGGCAAAAGGAGAAAGGGGTGACAGAGGATGAGATGGTTAGATAGCATCACCGACTCAATGGACATGAATTTGCGCAAACTCCGGGAGATGGTGAAGGACAGGGGAGCCTGGTGTACTGCAGTCCGTGGGGTCCGAAGCGTGGGACACGAGTTAGCGACTGAACAGCAACAACAATCCCAGTATTAGCAAACGTCTAATCAATATTTTTTTTAACTTACTAAGATAAGCAAGATATAAATTACTTAGCTCTTTTATTATGTGCTAAAGTCTTTGATGTCCCACGGGTATGTTACACATATAACACATCTCAATTCAGACCGGCCACATTTCAAGGACTCCACAGCCGCCTGAAGCCAGTGGCTACCACATGTCTGAGCACGGGTCTACATGCTGAGGGGTTTGGACTTCATTCATCTTAGCTGGTGAGATGTCACTCAAGGTCTAAGCAGAGGTGACCAGAGTCAGATTTGTTTCTAGAAAGCTTGCTCTCTGGGGTGGCCGTGAAGCTGATGATTTTTTCTTTTATCCTGGTTGTACTATGTGGCATGTAGGATCTCAGTTCCTTGACCAGGGATCAAACCCGTGCCCCCTGCATTGGGAGCAAAGAGTCTTAACCCCTGGACAGCCAGGGAAGTCCCTAGCTGATGGTTTTTGAGTGGAGTGAGCCCTCTCCAACCTGTCCGCTCTGGGTAGAAAGGTCACACTCAGGGCGTACCCCATTCCCCTGGCTGCCGTGTGACTGGGTGGAGACAGGCGCCCTGCTCCCAGCAGAAATCTCCCTCCTCTGGCGAACGTCAGAGCCGGAGCCCCCAGCCTGCAATCCTCCTCGGTGACTCTGAGCTCCTCTTTCAGGGGCGGTGCTCCCTGAACACACGGGATCTGCCTCGGTGTGTGCGGAAACAGGTGCGGCCCTCCACAGTTCAGAGAAAATAAAGTGCCTACAGGCGTGTCTGGCAGTAGCCCTGCCTGGCTGAGTTTCTTGCCGGCTCAAGAAATCAACACAGAGGCAAAAGCTGGCACGCTGGCCCTGCCTCCTTCCCCTGCTCTGCCCACCACCCCCAGGAGGTGTCCCTGGCACACTCAACCCCTGACACACCTCTCACACCCTTCCTGGCACTGCTCTCCTGCTCATTTTCATATTTTCTTGGACCCCAGGCTCACACTGCCTTGCCACGTTCTGCACACCCTCCAAGCCTCTTCCCTGTTCCCGTTGAGTCTTCACAGATGGCGGGGTAGGTACCGGGAGGCCCCTGGTTTGGGAAGTTGAAGACTGGATGCTTACCCTGCTCTGTGACTTTGGGTGAATTGCTTGACGTCTCTGAGCCTCAGTTTCCTTGGGTATCAAGCAGAATGGGTGTGACGAGGGGTAAAGGAGATCATGAATGTGAAGCCCCAAGTACAGTGCTAGACACAGCTGCTGCTGCTGCTGCTAAGTCGCTTCAGTCGTGTCTGACTCTGTGCGACCCCATAGATGGCAGCCCACCAGGCTCCCCCGTCCCTGGGATTCTCCAGGCAAGAACACTGGAGTGGGTTGCCATTTCCTTCTCCAATGCATGAAAGCGAATAGTGAAAGTGAAGTCATTCAGTCGCGCCCGACTCTTAGCGACCCCATAGACTGCAGCCTACCAGGCTCCTCCATCCATGGGATTTTCCAGGCAAGAGTACTGGATGGGTTGCCATTGCTTTCTCCGGCTAGACACAGTTCAGTTCAGTTCAGTTCAGTTCAGTCGCTCAGTCGTGTCCGACTCTTTGCGACCCCATGAATCGCAGCACACCAGGCCTCCCTGTCCATCACCAACTCCTGGAGTTCACTCAGACTCACGTCCATCGAGTCAGTGATGCCATCTAGCCATCTCATCCTCTGTTGTCCCCTTCTCCTCCTGCCCCCAATCCCTCCCAGCATCAGAGTCTTTTCCAATGAGTCAACACAGAGGTGGTCCCAAAAGGGACGAGTGGTGATTGTGAGTGTTAAGTGCCCATCACCCCAACCCCAGCTCCTTGAAAGCCAGGCTGACCTACACACCCAGGGCCTCTGGACTCTCCCTGCTGCCACACCTGCTGAGCTCCTGGGACCCGACAGCCATGGGCAACAAGGCTCATATTGCTTTGAAACAAAGATAATGGCAAAAACAAACGTCCACAGGCTCAGCTCTGGGGGGTGGGGGGTAGGCGTCAGTGACCCACTAGAGCTGCTTCAGAGATGGCACTGGGGGCCCTTCCTGGGACAGGGCAGCCCGGCCAGGACCCTGACCCAATACCAGGCCGACTTACCCACTGGGCAGAGCAGATACAAGGCCATCTAAATGTTTTAATTTCTTTTAAAATCGGGAGGGGGGTGGGAATCCATTTTAGGGTGGAAACAGCCTGCAAAAGCTACACCGCAGCCCTGACCACATCTTCATTCATTCAACCGCATATCCTGGGCAGGGTACTTCCTGTTGGTTCTTATTTGATCCTTATGATCTTGTCTGGCGGCACACATATCATTTTTCTCCCTGAGATGAGGAAGATGAGGCTCCTGGAGGGTAAATAAGTTGCCTCCAACTTAGATGTGACAGAGGTGGGATTTGAACCCAGGTCCCCTGAGTCCAAATGCTTTTCTTCCCTAGACCACGCCCTTTGCAAGTTCATCATCTTATTTGATTTACAGCATAAGGTGGGATAATCAGTCCCAAGTTTTTGGGGGTTTTTTTGACTGCACCATTCAGCTTATGGGATCTTAGTTCCCTGATCAGGGATCAAACCCACACCCTCAGCAGTGAAAGTGTAGACGCCTCACCACTGGACTGCCAGGGAATTTTCAACCCCATTTTATTTTCTAAGATTTTTTTTAATGTTGACCATTTTTAAAGTCTTTATTGAATGTGTTACAATATTGCTTCTGTTTTATGTTCTGTTTTTTGTCCACAAGTCATGAGGGATCTTAGTTCCTCTACCGGGCATCCAACCCACACCCCCACCAGAGAAGTCATCTGACCCCATATGAAAGCGGAGGAAACTGAGGCCTGAGGCGAAGGGGACCCCTTGCTCACCGGGTCCTTTCCTCGTAGTCAGTGAGGGTGGGGAACAAGCCCCCGCTCCCACGCCCCTCCCTACGTACGGCCCCTGTCTGGTCCAAAGCCCTTTCCTGCACCCCCCACGGTGCCCACCCGCTGCCCTCACTGTGGGCACCCTGTCCACGTGGCTCGCCTGCCTTTCTTCCCGCCTCCCTCTTCCTGTCCAGTTTCCCAGCCCTTAGAGGAGCTGCCGACATCCCACCTCCTACCAAAGCTGCCACCTGAGAGGGAGGGAGAGGAGAGCACGAAGGTTCAGATGCAAACCTGGGTCCCCCAGACAAACGCCCCTCTGTATCTTGGGGCCCGTGGTGACTGGCTGCGGGCCAGCGCTCCCTGCGGGCGGGCGGCTTGAATGGCCAGGATTGTTCCCGCACCTCCTGTCCCTGTCTGCTGCCCAGCGCCTGCCAGGCCCCCCCCGCACAGACAGGAAAGGGGAGGGCCGTTCCTTCTGGAATGGAAGGTGTGGGAGGCAGGCGAGCCGTGGGGAGGGTGTGGGGGGTGCTGTGTCCTGAACCAAACTGGGGAGGCAGGAGAGTCGCAGGATGGAGGGAGCGTGAGAGGGAAGTCACCGTCCCAGCCTGAGCTCTCTGCAGGAGAGCAAACTGAGGTGCAGACAGGACAGGTGACTTGCCCAAGGTCGCACAGCACGGCAGTAACAGAGGTAAGACTCGAACCCTGGACGCCTAACTTCCAGCCCAGGGTCCCTGCCCTCCCACGTCAGGCCTCACGCTGGGGTTTGGGTGGTGAGCCTGCTGAGCCGGTGAGGTGGTGAGCGCCATAGGCTGGGACACTGAGCTGCAAAGGAAGAACGTCAGGTAGCGGCTGCACAGCACCAGGTTTCCTCTCGTTCTGTAGTCACGTGCAGATGCTGCAGACAGCGTTCATCCTTAACTCCTTCATGACAAAGACTCGGAGGTTAGCCAAGCCCTTGCAAAAGGTGGAGGAGAGACCATGCATCAAAGGCAGACCTCTGAAAAGTCAACATCAGGGATAACCTCAGATGATTGGATTTTGTAGGACGGCACTGGCCTGGGTTCTTAAATAAGCAGCAGCTAGCTAGGGGCATTGGAGGTCAGGGCACCTGGTTCTGAAGAGACTTGGGTTTGGTTTCTTCTCTGCACTCCCAAGCCCAATTTATTTTCCTTCAGAGGTTCACAGTGGCCTGCCCACGGTCTACACACTGTTACATCTCTGTGTTCTTGCTTCAGTGGCAGCAATGAAAAGTAACTCAGAAGCCTCAGTTGGTGTGTTTTAGAAACGTGGCAGTTACCAGGCAGGGTGGCTGAGGGCAAAGCTGAGGGGGGAACACTGGTCCAGGTGGGACTTAAGTGCACTCACCGGCCAGGGTTCCTTCGGGTTGTCTTTGGTTCTTGCTATTGTTGTTACTGATCTTGTCTTGAACGAATCAGAAAGGAGTTCTGGAAAGAGTACCCAGTGAACGACCAACGCACCTTCCTGTCTGTGTGCCCTGGGCCCCTCGCTGGCCCCTAGCTTTCTCGTTTGTCAGGAGAGTTTTCAGAGTGGCTTCCACCAAATCCACTGATCATGGGCGCTGCCTCCTAGGATCACCACAGAAGGTGTGGGGAATCAGGGAAAGAAACCTTGTGGGAAGAGGAGTGGAAGGGAGGTGCCTTTTGGAGGAGCTGGATTTTCCATCATAAGTTCATCCCCCAAACTCTCCCGCAGAAGAGTGGATCTCCTTTCACTCTGAACAAACACATAGAAAATCGACCAGTTTCACTTTTTTCTTGACTGGCAGAATTCTCCTGCACCTCCCTCCTCCTCCTAGTCAGACTGGCTACCCCTGGCATCATCCGGGCGCCCCCTGGTCCCTGGGTCCTTTGAGTGTCTCATGCAGTTCACGCCTCTGCCTTCACGGGGCAAATCCTCCAGGAAAAGGTGCATGAGGCGGGCTGGATTTTTTGTGTGAAGCTTCTTCTGCCCCTAAATGTTGTTCTTCTACCCTTCCACTCAATATTTAGTTTGGCTTCTGTCCACTTCTAGGCTGGAGATAATTTTCCCTTAGAATTTTGGAGAGTTAGCTCAGAGCTTCAGGACTGCTGCTGTCAAATCCATGGACATTCATCTGAGTGTTGGTTCATCTGGTTTCATCTGAGTGTTGATCCTTTTCTGGATATTTGACCTTGCTATTTTTTATAATTGATAGATGTGTGGGACATTCTCTTTACACCCTGCATTCTGGGAGGTAATGATGATGAGCCCCGTTGTGCGTCTTTTTTATTCACTTTTCTGGTGAGTCCACAGTCTTCTCATTCTGAAAATTCATGTCATTCATTTCCGGGAAATTTCCAGGTATTCTTTGGTAATTGCTTCCCCTTGATTTTTGTTCCACTTAATCACTTCTGACATTCTTATCATTAGAATGTTGGACCTCCTGGAGTAATTTGTTTTTGCCTCTCTTCTCTCTCAGTCTTTTTTGGTTCCACTTTATGAGACATTTCCTCAGCTGTCTTCAAATGCTTCTATTGAACTTTTACTTTTGTCATATTTTAAATTCCTAGCACTCTTTCTTGTTCTTAGAATATTCTTTTCTTATAGTATTCTGTTCTTGAGCCTCAGTCTCTTCCCCAGACCGGGGATCGAACCTGTGTCCCCAGCATTGGCAGGTGGATTCCTATCCACTGCTCCACCAGGAAAGTCCAAATTTGTGTTATAAGTTGTAATTTTGTTATGGCAGCCGTAGGAAACAAGCATCCTAGCTCCGCTATATACTAGCACTGAGACCCTGGATGGGTCACTTAACCTTTCTGAACCTCAGGGCTTTTTTATCTGGAAAATAGTGATAATGTAAGTGAGAAGATACATACAAGTGTTTAGCGTGGTAACTGACACATGGTAGTCACTTGCTAAATGACAGCTGCTGTGTTTGTGGCCACCACCATCATCACCCTCATCCTTGATGTTACCGGTGGTCTACCCACAGATGTCAGTACAGATGGGACCTTTCCTGTTTGTCTAGACCTTTTTGAATAGAAAGGCTAGGAAGCTGTTATGAGACAAGCCTATAGCTCTCCTCCAGTAGTTCTCAGCCAGGGGCGATTTTGCCTCCCAGAAGACACTGGAAAACGTCTGGAGACATTTTTTGTTGTCGTAGGTGGAGGATGCTACTGGCATCTGGTTGTAAAGGCCAGTCCCACAATGCACAAGATGCCTCCACAACAAAGAATGCTGTGGCCCAAGGGTACACAGTGCCAAGGCTGAGAAACCCTGCCATTCTCTGAGTTCTGTGGTACCTCCTGGGCTCAAAGTATCAACACGTAGTGTATCGCTGTTCGCACTGTTTGCGACGCCAGTTGTCTCGCTGTATCTCACTTACGCGAATGGTTCGTTGAACCCGGTAGACAAGGTGCAAGCGGGGAAGCTGGAGGAAAACTCAAGGAGCTGTAGGAATTGCTGATGGGTTTATTCTCTCCTGGCTGGCACCGCGGCCGTAGCAGCACACACGCTACATTCTCTTTTCTCCTGGCTGACCCCACGGACACAGCTGAGTCACCGCCGTTTTCTAGGCGGAGCTCACGCAGGCCTACTGCACAAAGTAGCACGTGACCAAGTATCTCGTGATGCGCATGCGCAGTGCTTTAATACGCTCAGCTGTTACACAGTCATTATTTACAAAACGTGGGGTGAGAGAGCCTGAACATGCCATCTTGGCTAATTTCCTCTCTCCCCCCACGTAGTAAAAATACTAAGAGTCCTGCCCCAGCAGGGCCACTGACCCTCTGAGTAGCCCCAGAAAAATCGCTTACCTCCTGGAAGACTAGGCAGCCACTCCAGTTTGGAAGTAGATCTGAATTTGAGATTGAGCATCTCACTCATTTGCTCTAAGACTTTAGGCAAGTCCCTTAACCTCTCTGAGCCTCCATTCCTTTTCAGGAGAGTGGAGATAAAAGACCCACCTTGTCATGTTGATTAAGTGAGAAAACACGTGAATGCATAGCACCTGACACTTCATTAGCATCCCCTTAAATGTTAGTTTCCTTTCCTTCCTGATCAGAATGTTGGGGTCGAATTATTTTCCTCTGACATATTCACATAGAGCCATCAACTCTTTACCCTTGTGCCTTTTTTCCCTTGGGGACAGTGGGACACCTGGAGATTTATATAGAAACTCAGGTATATTTGAGAACCCTTGGAAGTTGGGTCCTTGGCTTGAGCCCAAAGACTGAGGGGTAAATGGAAGGCATAGGTCACATTCCGGCTCTCAGTCAGTCTCAACCAGGACGCCCACTGGTCTCCTCCTCCCACTGACTCCTGGCACACCCTATGCCTCCCATTTGGCACCAGGCATAAGTCCGCCTTGTGACCACTCTCGTCTGGGATTTCCATCTGTAACTTTGTACATGGAACTTAGACTTGCAGGTCTTGGGTGGGAAGCTCCTTGCGGCATCTTTCTATATAATGTGGGCCACAAAAATCAGAAACACAGGATGTTCAAGCCTGAAATTGACAGGTGGGTAAAAAAAACTTAATAGATGTGGTAAACCTAGAACCCAGACTTCCAGATCTACAGGCCACTGCCTTTTCCAAAGGACTTCAATATGATGTTAATCAGCTACCTCTCTATGATCAAGGCTGGACCAGGCAAGAGGGGGATAACCCCCCACTAACTACTGGTAGAAGGAAATTTTCTTAAAAGAAATATTCTCATCCTCTTTGCCTGAGCTGTAGAGACATGATCCCCATGGCCCCTCTTTGAATCATCTCAGAGCTGTGTACATGGTGGGTGCTGGGTGAATGAATGACGGAAAGTGGACAGAACAGGTGGGAGAATGAGTGTGTGCACAGTGGGTGGGGGGGTGGGTGGATGAGTGGATGGGAGGATGGAAGAGTAGATGGATAAATGGAACAAGAAATGGGCTTCCTAATTTCTGAGAACCAACAGCAAGGAACATATTCAGTATGTAATTGTGGGGGGCGGGGACCTAAATTCAAGGTAGCATTATGCCAACTCAGCCTCACCTTTGGGACCTCTGACACACAAGGGGACAGAGCCAAGTACAGGCAGAGCAATTAGAGTGGGGGGAGATGATATGGAACCCAACAGGAATGGAGGGTGTAGGAGGGAGCCAGTCTGGATTCAGGCAGACTGGGATCACCATATACTCAACAAAGCATTTGGAGGTTCCTATAACACCAGGCTATGGTAATTTAGGTTTAAAGTCTCCTCTGTGTTGGAAACAATTAAATCATACTAAGGATAATCAGTCTAGTAACACTAGAAAACTGGGCTATGTGCCTTATAGACAGTGTTGCCAATATATAATTTCCCTGGAAGATAAGATTCTACAGAGTAGACTAAGTCAGATGACCTGAGATATACTGGGCTACATCTAATAGAAGCTCTTAACTTAAGTCTTACTTGTGATTTTACTAATACTGCTGGCTATGTTATTTGTTGCAGAAGGAAATGGTAACCCGCTCCAGTATCCTTGCCTGAAAAGTCTCATGGACAGAGGAGCCTGGTGGGCTGCAGTCCATGGGGTCGCAAAGAGCTGGGCACAACTGAGCGACTAACACTTACGAACTTACTAAAGGGTCCAATATGCAGTCTGCTGCCATGTCAAACCCCTCTGTAGAGTTCTCCTCGTTTTATTACAGTCCCAACTACCTTCCAGGAAGGATTCCTGCCTTCCATCCTGACTTGTACACACTGTCTTCCCTCATCCAATATCCCCCGAGTCGATAGCTACAAAGAAAGATGAGCTTTAGGAAGACACAGGTTCTTGAGATCAGCTATGAATGGCTGGTCCATACCCTAGAACCACAGGTTGGAAAGGCCGTTAGACATCGTCTCCAAATTAGGCCATTTTGCAGGTGGGAAAATCAAGGTCTAGGCAAGACGATGACTTTCCAAAGTGTTATGGCAAGTGAGTAACAAAAGGAAACCATGTCTCCTGATTCTCACCCCAGGTTAAGAATTCTTTAATGCTTTTTCCCGGCACGCCCAGCAGCCCCCAGGCCCTACCAGTCCTATTAGGACTTTTGCCTGCTTGGGGTTGGTTTCACTCTTTCCTCTGTCTCTGCCCTCGGTGGAGATGGAGGAGAAGGTCAGTGTTCTGGATGTTCTGCTGAGTCTCTCCTCAGATCCCCTCCTTGGGATATCAGCCTTTACAGTCTGGCTCCCTGACTTCTTTGTTCATACTTGAACTCGACCAAGCGCAGCAAACACTACATCAGGTGGAGAACTGGGGGCTCCAAGAAGAGCAGGGGGAACACAGACTGGGAGACAGGAGGGGAAAGAGAAGAGGAGCTAGGATGAGCGTTCACCAATCACCCACCATCCAGCAGGCACTGTTCATTGTTCCGTTGCTCAGTATCTGACTCTCTGCAACCCCATGGACTGCAGCACACCAGGCTTCCCTGTCCTTCACTATCTCCTGGAGTTTGCTCAAAGTCATGTCCATGGAGTCAGTGATGCCATCCAACCAACTCATCCTCTGTCACCCCCTTCTCCTCCTGCAGGCACTGTGCTGGGCAGTTATAACATCTCATTTATTCTCAGAACCCCACAAGATAGGGAATGTTTTATAAATGAGACTGTTTTTCCTGTTTTATAAATAAGAATGCTGAGGCCTAGAGAAGTGGCTTGGCTTGTAGAGCTGGTCAGCAGGGATCCCAAGATTAAAACCCAGGACTCCCTGACCCCAAAGCCCCTGCCAGGTCCGGAGCTCCCAGACCACGTGCTTTGTCACAGTAACATCAAGAGTTCTCGAACCACCAGCAGGAGCTGGAGTTTCTCTCCTAAGGGCCCAATCAACAAGGTCAAGGCTAACAGGAATCAGTGCAAAGTCCTGCACATAAGTTCAAAAAGACAATTGCATAAGAGTGTCCTGGAGGTCTGGTTACTAGACCGCAGCTCATCATAGGATCATCACCAAGTGTAATACAGCTGTCATTGCCTTCTAGTTCCAAAGGACTCTGAGTGTAGAAAGTCCTAGGCTTTGACAGAACATAAACAAGCACAAGATAAATGAAGAAAAGGTTTGGGGGTGGTGTCTCAGCAGGGTGTGTGGAGCAGTGGGCTGTGGCTGCCTGAAAAGCTAAGGAGCTATTTGTTTGCATTAATCCAGTGTAATATCAATAGTTTTGTGCCCAGTCCCTGTGCTAAATGTATCACATGTTTTATCTCATTTAATTCTCACATGACCCCGTGGAGTCTATAATTCTTGTTTTAGATCAGAAAACTAAGAAGTGAAGAAAGTTGACCAAGGTCACGCAGCTAGTAAATAACTGAATTCAAGCTCAGGTCTGATCACTGTCAAGAAAAATGTCATTCTGGACAGTTCAGGTCCCCTTTGGAGTCAAGCATCCGCTTTGGGGTATTTTATTTAAGGAAGATACTGACACATAGAGAAATGAGGAACCTATTCATGAGGGGTACTAAAGACTGTTTGAAGAAGCTGAGAATATTTATCCTGGAGAATAAAATCCTCAGAGAACATATAGTTGCTGTTTTCAAGAGCAGAAAGCATCTCGACTTAGAAACAGGTTGGATTCATGGGACATTTGTACGTGCTCAGTCATGTCTAACACTTTGCAACCCCATGGACTATAAGCCACCAGGCTCCTCTGCCCATGGAATTTTCCAGGCCACAATACCGGGGCAGGCAACCATTTCTTATGCCAGGGGATCTATCAAACCCAGGGACTGAGGCCCCCGTCACCTGCATTGGCAGGCGAGTCTTTGCCACTGAGCCACCTGGGAAGCCCAACTGGACGTCTACCGATCATTTGTTGGTTAAGGTCAGAGGGGCACACTATAGCCGACTGCTGTTGCCGCCTACTGGTAGAAGGTGAAAATGACATGCTGATTTCAGCTACCATCACTGTTCCATTCATAGAACTTTAACTTTTTGTACGTGTAAGGGCTTTTAAACATGACCATTGTCATGTGTAAGAGGTAATATAGGTTACTTCTGTGGGAAGAGAATTAGGACCAATGGGTTAAAATCACAAGGGAAGAGATTTTGGTTCCAAAATGAAAGTTACTTTTCTGACAATTAAACCATACCACTAACCTAAGGGACAGCTTGGGAGTAGTTAGGTTTTTGTCTGTGGAAGAAACCAAGTCATGCTGAATCTCCCATCTCTCAGATGAATGAGAGAAATCAATCCCAGTGTCTTGGCGGGTCTCAGGCATTCATGGCTTCCCGATTCTGAGTTATAGTTGGCCATTTGGGTAGCGGTCTGCCAGGCTTGATAGCATCTGGGTTTTCTTATCCGGGGAGGAACATCTAGGCTAGGCCAGACAGAGGAGGATACCATGGAGGCAGAGCGGAAGGGAGAGGGATATTCTGGACAGGTGGGGTCTGGCAACATTGATCCTCAAGTTATGACCTTATGGACTTGCCTGGTGGCTCAGACGGTAAAGCGTCTGCCTAAAGTATGGGAGACCTGGGTTCAATCCCTGGGTCGGGAAGAGATTCTGGAGAAGGAAATGGCAACCCACTCCAGTGTTCTTGCCTGGAAAATCCCACGGACGGAGGAGCCTGGTGGGCTACAGTCCATGGGGTTGCAGAGAGTTGGACATGACTGAGCCACTTCACTCACTATGACCTTATACCTGACCAAGGAACAGAAAAGGATGGTTCAGTGAGTAAATGGTCATGACTCTCCATCTCTTTCCAAACTGACCTCCCACATGCAACCATGTGTAAACAACCCTAGGAAACAACAGCTCCTTGTAGATTCTGTAAATATGATTAAGGCTCTGCTGGAGACAAAGGTTCAGAGTATAGGCAAGGTCAGGGACCAGTCTGGGTCAGGGTTAGATCAAGAGCTCTGCCCTCTCTTCCACAGCCTGTGAGGGCCTTCTCATCAAAGCCCTACATTGATTTGGCCCCCAGATGCTGGCCATTGCACCTTGTGCATTGTCTGGGGACCAGTCTAGTGAGAGTTTATGGAGACGGGGCGGTGAAATTAGACAAACCCTAGCTTGAATCCTAGCATAGCTACATATTAGCCTTGTGAAGTTAGATTGATATCTTCTCTGATCTGAGTCTCAGTTTCCCCATCTGTAGAATGGGCACAGTGACTGTATTCTAATCAGACAGATATGAGGATTCAATGAGACCTCTCACATAGATCACTGAGTACAGTGCCTGGGGCACATGGTAAATTATTATTAAATTAACCTCTGTCCATAAAGTTCAGCCTCACCTCCCTGTACACTCCCCCATTTTCTGTGGCCATGGGCCCTGGTCATGGACATACTTGACACTGACATCTCCCTGCTGGACCTCACTTGGTTAGCAAGAATCACAGGGGCCCCACACATGAAAACACCCACACCCTTGGCTATCAACACTCCACCACCCTCCCTCCCACCTTCTCTGATGTGGTAGGAACAGAGATGTAATTGAGAGCCCTTGGCCCTTAGATGAGGCAAGATATGCTCTGGGATTACTCATTCTTCTCTCAGAAAGAGGAGCAGCTGGGCCCATCCAAAAGGGAGTCCCTCCTGGAACCCGGCACCCAGGAGGTCACCCTGAAAGGCCTGCGGAGGAGCCTGTGCCCTGGTGGCCCTAGACGGCTCCGTCACCGGTCAGTATGTGTCTGTGTGCACGTGTGCGGGTTCCTGCAGTGACTGGTCTTGAGCCCCTGCCCCCACCCCCGGTGTGTGCCAGGGTCGGGTGGTGCAGAGGGAAGGATACAGGCTTCGAAGTTTGCAGTGCTGGGTTCATTTGCCAAGCCTGCAGCACTCAGGCCATAAAGTCTCAGGGTCCTCGTTTGAAACAAGGGGAAGGAAGACCTAGTTTACATGGCATTTGCTAATGAAATCAGAGGATGGATAAAAATATCTGGCACAGGGTCTTCACACATGGTGGACGCTCAGATGATGGCTTCCGTCAATTCTGTGCTTGTTGGTTTAACGGGGAATGAGTCCACGACAGGGTTTAGTTTATCTAGTGATTATGCCATCTCTCTCTCCTTAGGTGACCCTTGGTCAACGGCCACGTATTTGCCTCTTTTTTCTATTTTTAAAAGGAACTGTGGGTAATTCCCTAGTGGTCTAGTGGTTAGGACTCGGTGCTTTCACTGTCATGGGCCTGGGTTCAATCCCCGACTGGGGAACTTAGATCCTGCAAGCCGCAAGGTGCAGCCAAAAAAAAGGGGGGAAATTGTGAGAAAGCATTACTGGTGAGTGTTCTCAGCTTGATATTGGTGGAGACAGAAGCAGAGAGTTTAGGCAAATGCATATTAAAAGTCTTTATGTGCCAAGATAGCAGTGTGTGTTGCAGGAGGGAGCAGTTCAGCTACTTCTCCCTGGGAGTAGGAGTTGGGGGTGGAAGGTTGGGGAAGACTTTTATTCCATGTTCTCTTGTTGGTCCATACTTGTTTTTATAAAAAGAATTTTTTTTTTTTTCTGTTTTGAGCCCCTGTCTCTAATTAGTTTGGACTTCCCTGGTGGCTCAGATGGTAAAATCGTCTGCCTACAAAGTGGGAGACCTGGGTTCGATCCCTGGGTCAGGAAGATCCCCTGGAGAAGGAAATGGCAACCTACTCCTGTACTCTTGCCTGGAAAATCCCATGGACGGAGGAGCCTGGTAGGCTACAGTCCACGTGGTCGCCAAGAGTCGGACACGACTGAGCGACTTCACTTTCACTTTATCTAATTAGTTCAGCCAATATTCATTAATACCCGCTGAAATCCTAAGGGATACCCCTTATTGAGCACTTAAAAGCACTTTCCATACTTAACCTTGACTTCACTTTCACTTTATCTAATTAGTTCAGCCAATATTCATTAATACCCGCTGAAATCCTAAGGGATACCCCTTATTGAGCACTTAAAAGCACTTTCCATACTTAACCTTGAACCCTCAGTTCCCTTGGGAAAACCTGCCTCCTTTTACAAACAGCAAAGCCAGCTAGGAGAAGTTCAACCACTCACCCAGGTCCTTCCACCCACAAAGGTGAGGAGAGCCAGACTCTTTTTATCTGAAGGAGGCAGAAAGATGTGGGAAAAAAGCCAAAAGCAGTCTCTAACTCAAGGGCCTGACAATGAATGCAGAAAGTTGGCTGCCAGACCCAGAACGGAGGCACGGGCCGTGGCAGTGCATCTTTGCTGAGTGCTGCTGTGGGAGAGCGGAGGGCAGGAGGGTTGATTCCGTCTGGCGGGAAGTCTTCCTGGAGGTGACCGGGCTGAATCTGGAAGCTTCCTTTTGGAGGGGGAGTGGGCAGCAGAGCATGGCTGGCAACCCAGGCCTGTTTAAGGTGGACTGGAGACAGGAATCTCAGCCAGGCCAGAAGGTTGGCCAGTGTGGGGATGTCAGATAGCGCCACAGAGGGGTCCTTCAGGGAGCCTGAGTCATCCAAGTCCTGAGGATCTGGTTCGGGGGAGGAAGGGACAGACAAAGCGGGGCTTGGGTCTGTGACTGAGGCAGGACTTCAAGACTTAAAGGAAGGCAGAGACAGGGAAGGCAGAGCCCATCCTGTGGATCAGCAGGCCCAGCCACACGGGGTCATTCTGTGGTTGAGAATGGGAGGGCTGGCCGGGAACAGGTCGTAGCCACCAGAGCCACCAGCCTGGCTGCAGGTGGCCCCAGTGGAGGGGGTGCTGGCCCCTGTTTCCATCACGAGCTGGCACAGGTAGGAGACCTGGGGCGAGCCAAAGCCTGTAGCCACAGCTCAGAGACAGCAAAGACCGGGAGTGATGTGGGAGGACGGAGTGGCCCATTGTCCCAACGATTTGACAGAGGTTGGTGTGGGGAGCCAGGAGGCTGAAAAGGAGGTTGGAAACAGCCAGTGAAGGGCTTTCACTTCCAGACATTCAGGTGTGGGTACTGGGGAGATGGCTTGTTTTTTGAGCCTGGGAATGCCGTGATCAAACCCAGGGTCTCTCACGCTCACCAGAATGCGAGCTTCTGGAGGCAAGGAGTTGGCCTTTGGGCCAAGTTCCACGTCTCCCTAGCTGGGGGACCATGGTCGAGTCACTCAGCCACACCGAGCCTCAGTTAGTTTCCCAGCAGAAAAATGCAATGATTGAGAGCATTAAATGAGCTGACAGATGCCACATGTGAGGGCACCGCCAGCAGCCTTGTGCAAAGAAGATGCTCTCTTTGCTTGGAGGGTTTTGCGAAAATTCAGCTGCCTCTCACCCCACCCCCAGCCCAAACCATGCCCATCCTTCAAGGCCCATTCAAATTAATCATCTTGAAGTCACTCTTCACAACCCAATAGCTCATCTCACTGACTGCTTATATCATACATCATAGTTAGTTTTTTTAGCTGCTTCCCCCCACCCCCAGCTTACATTGTAAAGATTTTGAAACCGGGAGCAGCATCTCAGGCATTGTTGTAGGGTGGTCAGAGTCTCACTAGCATGGGCAATAGATGCCCTGGGTTCAGTTCTCCTGGGTAACTTGGGGCTCCATGTGGTATGGGGGGCTTCAGTTTCATCAGTAAAATGGCAACAATAACCTTCCTCACACATTCTCCAGAAGATCAATTTAGATACTCGGTGTGAAACATAGTTAGGAGGAGTTGAATAAATATTGTTGAATAAATTGAAACTGCTTTGAAAAATGGAATCTTTAAAAATGTCAAACCTTATTTTTAACTCTCCATTGTTCATTGTTCAGTTGCTAAGTTGTGTCCCACTCTTAGCAACCCCATGGACTGCAGAACACCAGCCTTCCCTGTCCTCCACTATTTCCCAGAGTTTGCTCATGTTCAGATCCATTGAATCGGTGTTGCTATCCAACCATCTCATCCTGCCGGCTTCTCTTTTTATCTTCAGTCTTTCCCAGCATCGGGGTCTTTTCCAATGAGTTGGAACTCCCATGCTGCTGCTGCTGTCGCTAAGCCGTTTCAGTTGTGTCCGACTCTGTGTGACCCCATAGACTGCAGCCCACCAGGCTCCCCCATCCCTGTGATTCTCCAGGAAAGAACACTGGAGTGGGTTGCCATTTCCTTCTCCAATGCATGAAAATGAAAAGTGAAAGTGAAGTGCTCAGCTATGTCTGACTCTTCGAGACCCCATGGACTGCAGCCTACCAGGCTCCTCCGTCCATGGGATTTTCCAGGCAAGAGTACTGGAGTGGGTTGCCGTTGCCTTCTCCGTGGACCCCCATAGTATATAGTAAAAGGCCTGATGTTTACTTGCTGCTAAGAGAAACTTGCCAACAAAGGTCTGTCTAGTCAAGGCTATGGTTTTTCCAGTAGTCATGTATGAATGTGAGAGCTGGACTATAAAGAAAGCTGAGCGCCGAAGAATTGATTCTTTTGAACTGTGGTGTTAGAGAAGACTCTTGAGAGTCCCTTAGACTGCAAGGAGATCCAACCAGTCCATCCTAAAGGAAATCAGTCCTGAATATTCATTGGAAGGACTGATGCTGAAGCTGAAACTCCAACACTTTGGCCACCTGATGCGAAGAGCTGACTCATTGGAAAAGAGCATGATGCCGGGAAAGATTGAAGGTGGGAGGAGAAGGGGACGACAGAGGATGAGATGGCTGGATGGCATCACCAAATCGATAGACCTGAGTTTGAGTAAACTCTGGGAGTTGGTGATGGACAGGGAGGCCTGGCATGCTGTGATTCATGGGGTTGCAAAGAGTCGAACACAACTGAGCAACTGAACTGAACTAACTGAAGAGAAACTACATGCTTAAATATTTTCTCCAGTCACCCAGATGAAGACCAAAAGAGGCATCATACAGGGATTATAAAATAACTGGTTTTAACCAAAATTTCATCTTCCTTCTCAGCACATCGAGATGACCACAGCCACCCCTTTGGGGGGTAACACCATCTTCTCATTGAACATGACCACCAGAGGAGAAGACTTTCTGTACAAGAGTAAGTCAACTTGGCTTGGCGGCCAGGGGATCGAGGGTGGGACAGAGTTTGTCTTTAGCTCCTGGTGTCAAGGTCAAGAGCGTGGCCTCTGCAGACAAAGTGCTTGGGTCTCAATAATGCCATTTGCCAACTGCGTGAACCTGAGCACGTGACTTCACTGCTCTGGGCTCGTTTCATCATCTGTGCTGCTGCTGTTGTTTAGTTGCTAACTCGTGTCTGACTCTTTTGTGACCCCATGGACCATAGCCCGCCAGGCTCCTCTGTCCATGGGATTTCCCAGGGGACAATACTGGAGTGGGTTGCCATTTCCTTCCCCAGGGAATCTTTCTGACCCAAGGATCAAACCCAAGTCTCCTTCATTGGCTGCTGCTGCTGCTAAGTCACTTCAGTCGTGTCCAACTCTGTGTGACCCCATAGACGGCAGCCTACCAGGCTCCCCCGTCCCTGGGATTCTCCAGGCAAGAACACTGGAATGGGTTGCCATTTCCTTCTCCGATGCGTGAAAGTGAAAAGTGAAAGTGAAGTCGCTCAGTTGTGTCCGACTCTTAGCGACCCCATGGACTGCAGCCTACCAGGCTCCTCCGTCCATGGGATTTTCCAGGCAAGAACACTGGAATGGGTTGCCATTTCCTTCTCCAATGCATGAAAGCAAAAAGTGAAAGTGAAGTCGCTCAGTTGTGTCTGACTCCTAGCGACCCCATGGACCACAGCCCACCAGGCTCCTCTGTCCATGGGATTTTCCAGGCAAGAGTACTGGAGTTGGGGTGCCATTGCCTTCTCCAAGGGATATTGATCTTGAACCTAAAATTAGAAATTGACATTAGGATTGGGCGCTGATATTGAAAGTAGAATCTGAGATATTAAGCTACAAGGACATTCATTATAGCTTTGTTTTTAATAGTGTAAAATTGAATGCAACATAAATATCCTCAATAAAGAATTGGCAAATAAATCATGGCCAGCCAACCAATGGAGTACTATACAGCCTTCAAAAGTCATGAAGACAAATATATAGCAATATGATCAAGATATTTTGTTATAAAACAGTTTATGGAACATGGTTCCATTTTTATCAAATGCATATTTTTCCATATTATAAATATTTTCTTAGGATAGACTTTCAGACGTAGGATTATTAAATTATTCAAAAGGTTATGGATATTTAATATGTATATATGCAAAAATATGATCACATTGGTAAATGTATACATATGTAGACTCTCAGTGGTTCTTGGGGCAATGAGGTCTTATCCTCCCCTCCTTTTTGGCTTGTATTTATATTACCAAATTATCTACAGGGGCTTCTCTTGCAGTCCAGTGGTTAAGACTTCACACTTTGAATGCAAAAGCATGGATTCAATCCCTGGCCAGGAAACTAAGATCCTACATGCTGTATGGTACAGTCAAAAAATTATATAAATCTACAAAAATGGCATATTACTTTTGTATTATCAAAAAGAAGCAAGGATGTTTTGTTTCATGCAAGAAGTTTGAAGTTATGTTGGGGATGATAAAAGCAGGACGGACCTTCAGCAGAATTTTGGCAGGTAATGTGCTGAGGGCCCTCACACACACAGCAAGTAGAGGTGCTCTGCCACTCTGGAGCGATTCTCTCCTGGGGTCCGCAGTGAGTGTTCCAGCAGTGAGTGTGGCATTCTGTCCTCTCCTGGACCCAGGGAGGATGCAGGGTGCCACCATATGGGTCCCGCTCCCACCTTCCAAATCCTTCTTTGGACTCCGTTTGCACACTAGCCTGGGCTTCCCTGGTGATTCAGACTGTAAAGAATCTGCCTGCCATGCTGGAGACCCAGGCTCGATCCTTGGGTCGGGAAGATCCTCTGGAGAAGGGAATAGCTACCCACTCCAGTATTCCTGCCTGGAAATCCCCTGGTGTGCTGCAGTCCATGGGGTCACCAAGAGCTGCACATGAGTGAGCAACTAACACTTCCACGGCACACTGGCCATCTCCACTCCTCTCTTCCTCGTAGGTTCTGGAGCCATCATTGCTGCCGTTGTGGTGATTGTCATCATCATATTCACCGTGGTTCTGATCTTGCTGAAGATGTACAACAGGTATGGGACGCCCTGGGCTTTAGAACCATCTGGTCCCCTCAGCGATGCTAGAATGGAAGCTAATGCTTGTGGTTGCCTGTTACGTGCCCAGCAGTATCTTTGAGTTCATTTTCAAATGCTCTTACCTTTTGTGGGTCCTTTTTGGATGTTTATTCTGCTGGAAGAATAAACTTGCCTGGTGGCTTGGACGGTAAAGCGTCTGCCTGCAGTGTGGGAGACCCAGGTTCGATCCCTGGGTCGGGATGATCCCCTGGAGAAGGAAATGGCAACCCACTCCAGTACTCTTGCCTGGAAAATTCCATGAATGGAGAAGCCTGGTAGACTACAATCCATGGGGTCACAAAGTCAGACAACTGAGCGACTGGAAGAACTTCACAGTGACCATAGATTTTTATATTTGGAGAAGTATTTTCGATATACAATAATGATAATGGCTTTTTTTTTTGGCTACCCTGTATGACATACATGATCTTAGCCCAACCAGGGATCAAACCCGTGCCTCCTGCATTGGGAGCGTAGAGTCTTAACCACTGGACTGCCAGGGAAGTCCCATGATAATGATCTTGAGCTCTGTGATAAACTCATGTAATTTACAGATAGGAAAGTGGTGTTTCAATCCTCTTCTGTTGGAGAGCCCTCTGTGAGGTTATACTGAGTGGCCCATGTAAGCGCTTGGTGTGACAAACACTGAAATGTGCATACCTGCAACTTTATTTTCTGGGATCAAATAAGAGGAAATAAAATAATATAAATTGATTGCAAAAAGAATAAATGTTGTGTTATCACCTCTAGTCACAACTTTGCTAGTTGTTCTTTGGAGAGAAGAAATCAAAATAAAAAGACTGCATTCGTTTACATCATAGAAGACCCAGAAGCCATTAAAAAAAAAAAGTTTTTATAGAAATGTATTTATTGATGAGAAAAACTGTTTACAACATATTGTCAAAATTTGCAAGGCAGTAGGTATATCATGATCATATGCATGGGTTGCACACACACACCCAGGAAAAGTTCAAATAATACACAGCAAGGTATTAACAACCGGTACGTCTGCATAATGGAATTTAGAGTAGGTTAGTTGGTAGGTTGGCTTTTGCACGGTCAGGGGGTGCACTTCTTGATTTCTGCATTGTTTTTATAATGACAATGTTATTTGTAAAGGTAGCTAACATATATTGATCTCTTACTATAAGTGAAAGTGAAAGTCGCTCAGTCATGGCCAACTCTTTGCAACCCCATGGACTATACAGTTCATAGAATTCTCCAGGTCAGAATACTGGAGTGGGTAGCCTTTTCCTTCTCCGGGGGATCGTCCCAGCCCAGGGATCGAACCCAGGTCTCCTGTATTGCAGGCGGATTCTTTACCAGCTGAGCCACCAGGGAAGCTTACTATGTGCTGGGACAATTCTAAGCTCCTTACATGTATTAACTCAGTTAGTCTTCATAACAGTGTCAGAAAGTGGGTATTCTATATCCCCAGTTTTGTACTTTTGAAACAGGCAGGGGAAGATTAAGTGACATGTCCAAGTTTCAGTTCAGTTCAGTCGCACAGTCGTGTCTGACTCTTTGCAACCCCATGAATCGCAGCACGCCAGGCCTCCTTGTCCATCACCAACTCCTGGAGTTCACCCAGACTCACATCCATCGAGTCAGTAATGCCATCCAGCCATCTCATCCTCTGTCGTCCCCTTCTCCTCCTGCCCCCAATCCCTCCCAGCATCAGAGTCTTTTCCAATGAGTTAACTCTTCACATGAGGTGGCCAAAGGACTGGAGTTTCAGCTTTGGCATCATTCCTTCCAAAGAAATCCCAGGGCTGACCTCCTTCAGAATGGACTGGTTGGACCTCCTTGCAGTCCAAGGGACTCCCAAGAGTCTTCTCCAACACCACAGTTCAAAAGCATCAATTCTTTGGCGCTCAGCCTTCTTCACAGTCCAACTCTCACATCCATACATGACCACAGGAAAAACCATAGCCTTGACGAGACGGACCTTTGTTGGCAAAGTAATGTCTCTGCTTTTGAATATGCTATCTAGGTTGGTCATAACTTTTCTTCCAAGGAGTAAGCGTCTTTTAATTTCATGGCTGCAGTCACCATTTTCAGTGACTTTGGAGCCCCAAAAAATAAAGTCTGACACTGTTTCCACTGTTTCCCTATCTATTTCCCATGAAGTGGTGGGACCGGATGCCATGATCTTTGTTTTCTGAATGTTGAGCTTTAAGCCAACTTTTTCACTCTCCACTTTCACTTTCATCAAGAAGCTTTTTAGTTTCTCTTCACTTTCTGCCATAAGGGTGGTGTCATCTGTATATCTGAGGTTATTTATATTTCTCCCGGCAATCTTGATTCCAGCTTGTGCTTTTTCCAGCCCAGCATTTACTCAACCCTGATTGATAGAGTTGGGATTCACACTCATCCATCTTGTTTCAGAGAAAATATTCCTACCATTATACATATAATAATAATATTATTATTTCATACGTTATTTTAAAAAATATTTACAATTTGGGTCTATTTCAAACCAAGAAGTGGCATCCAACCCCAAGGTCTACCTATCATTCTTCTCCATCATTGCTGGAACTCTGAGCCCCGTTCTAGGTTGAAATCCAGATGGAGGCTCTGCTCAGCCCATCCTACTTACAATGATGCCTGAGCTGAGAACTGAGAAACCTGGATTCGGTCTTAAGTCTGTCAAAAGCAGTCAAGTTACTGAACCTCTCCATGCCTTGATTTTATCATCTTTAGAGTGGAGATGTCTCTAAATAGACATTGCTCCAGAGAAAACACACGGATGGCCACACTCAACATGACTGAATGTTAGAGAATTGCAAATCAAAGCTATAATGAGGTCGAGTTACAGATATATCAGATATACTTAGGGTTGCCAGTTGGTAAGGAGAGAGGGACAAATTGGAAGATTGGGATTGACATATAAATAGTATTCTATATAAAATAGATACTTAATAAAAACCTACTGTATAGCATAGGGAACTCTGCTCAGTACTCTGTAATACCCTATATATGGGAAAAGAATCTAAAAGAGAGTGGATATATGTATATGTATAGCTGATTCACTTTGCTGTACAGCTAAAATTTATACAATATTATAAGGCAACTATATTCCAATAAAAATTTGAAAAAAAAAAACACCTATAATGAGGTATCACCTCATACTGATCATTATAGTTCAGTGGTCCCATTTGTGTTTTTGAATATTTTTAATTAAAAGTACTTTTAAGAAAAAATAGCAATTTCCCTTTAAAAATGTGGTGGCCCAGTATCACGTGGTGTTGCTTCCTCCAGGCACTGTAAGTTAAACCATACACAGATTAAATTGGACAATAGAAACATGTTCAGTGTGTGGAATGAAAAAATACACATATATTTTTTGGAAAAAAAATTTTTAATCTGCAAATAATAAATGCTGGAGAGGGTGTGGAGAAAAGGGAACCCTCCTGCACTGTGGGTGGGAATGCAAATGGTACAGCCACTGTGGAGAACAATACAGAGATTTCTTAAAAATCTTAAAATGAGAGTAACCATGCGTGAGTGCTAAGTTGCTTCAGTTGTGTCCAGCTCTTTGCAACCCCATGAACTATAGCCCACCAGGCTCCTCTGTCCATAGGATTCTCCAGGCAAGAATACTGGAGTGGGTTGCCATTTCCATCTGTTCAGTTCAGTCGCTCAAGTCATGTCCAACTCTCTGCGACCCCACAGACTGCAGCACACCAGGCTTCCCTGTCCACCACCAAATCCTGGAGCTTGCTCAAACTCATGTCCATCGAGTCAGTGAATCCATCCAACCATCTCATCCTCTGTCATCCCTTTCTCCTCCTGCCTTCAATCTTTCCCAGCATCAGGGTCTTTTCCAATGAGTCAGTTCTTCACATCAAGTGGCCAAACTATTGGAGTTTCAGCTTCAGCATCAGTCCTTCTGATGAGTATTCAGGGCTGATGTTCATATGAACTAGCAGTTCCACTCCCGGGCATATATACAGAGAAAAACCATACTTCAAAAAGGTACATGCACCCCAATGTTCATAGCAGCACTACTTAACAATAGCGAGACATGCAAACAGCCTAAATGTCCATCAACAGATGAATAGATAAAGAAGATATGGTATGCATACAGGATGGAATACTACTCATCCATGAAAAAGAATGAAATAATGCTATTTGCAGGACATGAATGCACCTAGAGGTTATCATACTAAGTGAAGTAAGTCAGAAAAAGACAAATATCATATGATATAATTTATTTAAGGACTTCCCTATAGCTCAAACGGTAAAGAATCTGCTTGCAATGGAGGAGACCAGAGTTCGATCCCTGGGTCAGGAAGATCCTCTGGAGAAGGGAATGCCAATCCAATCCAGTATTCTTGCCTGGCGAATCCCATGGACAGAGGAGCCTGGCGGGCTACAGTCCATGGGGTCACAAAGAGTCGGACACGACTGAATGACTAACACACACATCATTTGCATATGGGATCTAAAATCTGATACAAATGAACTTATTTATAAAACAGAAACAGAGGCTTTCCCTAAGTGTGGCTTAAGATACCACACTTCCAACGCAGGGTGTGCATGTCTGATCCCTGGTCAGGGATTCTTTTTGGCAGTGTGGCCAAAAATGAAATAAGTAAATAAGATAAAACTGAAACAGACTCATAGACATAAAAAACAAACCTATGGTTACCAAAGGAAAAAGGTGGGGTCAGGGGAGAGGAATAAATTAGGAGTTTGGGGTTAGCAGATACTATATAGAAAACAGATAAACAGCAAGGTCCTGCTGTATAGCACAGGAAACTATATCAATATCGGTATCTACATTAATCTCCTCGATGGAGCTGTGGTTACAGAGCCTGTTCCGCAGGGCACACACGAGGAAGACTCAGCCTTATGTGGGTGTCTCCTTATAGGAAAATGAGGACGCGACAGGGAGCTGGAACCCAAGGGCCCCAAGCCAGCTTCCCCTTCTGCCCTGGGCGCAAACAGCAACAGCAGCCAGCAGCCTGCAACGGTGACCTTCAGCCCTGTGGATGTCCACGTGGAGACTCGGTGACTCCCTCACTGGTGCTGTCTCGGCCACTGTCCAAAGAGCCTTCGGTCAAGACCAAGAAGCACATTTCTCCTCTGGCAGCTTCATGATGAGTCCCTTCTGGTCAGGTTGACGGGGGCATCTCTTACTCAATCCCTTATGCTTCTGGCGACCCCCAACCCCATCCTGCCAGGCCCCAGCCCAGCTTCATCCGTATCCCTGTCACCACCCTTCCTAAAAGTTCTGCTAACGTTGGGAATCCACTGATGTGGGTTTAGCTGTCTCCCCTAAATGCAACAGCTAGACAGACAGGTAGGCAGGCAGGCAGATAGCCCGGGCCTCTTCTGGTTAGGAGTCAGGAGTCAGGACATGCTCCTGAGTGGGTCTGCCTGGGGTCATATCAGAGGAAGGGCCCTATCCATAGCTTTGCAGCCCAATACTCGATCCCATAATCAGGCACAGGGGAACTAACTGGGACTAACTAACCAAAACTCAACTTGTTCATATATAACTTGTTTTAGGACTAAATGAATACTAGCTAGCTTCTGACACCTCATCTGCATATTTCTCCATCTTCAAGAAAGGTTATAGAAAAAACTGAATTCTCCAAAGGTGTCTACATCTTTAGTAAAGAGTCAAAGTCAAGGACACAGGATGACCTTAGGAAAACATGGGAAGAATGGCCAATGGGATGAAAGCGTATTGCAGTGTCCACGGCCAAGAATGAGCCTGGAGACTGGCCAGGGCCCCTCCCACCCCAGGGGGTGGTGTGGCTGGGTTAACCTGGACTCGGGCTCATTTCTTGGCTTCCCTGTATCTGGATTCTGAGCAGTCCTCACTCTCCAGTTACCACCTTCCCTCCAAGGTCAGGTATTTGGAGACTGATTAGATTTCAACTCTGTTAATGTTACCTCTACCCTTCCTGGTCACTTTACAAAGATTCTGGATCTATTCAAAGTACCATATTCACAAACCATTCCCCTGGACAGAACTCATCTCTTTGACTCCTTAGCCTGGATAACAATTGAAAAAGGAAAGAATTGGGATTAAAGTGACCTGTTTTCTAAGCCCCACTTCCTGGTCGTGAGACCTTGGGAGAGAGACTCGACTCCTCCCTATTTTGTTTCCTAACATGAAGTGGAATAATGTCTGCCCCACTGGGTGACCATGACAAGTCAAGGACCTAGGAAAGTAGCTCAGGTGGTGCCTGGCACCCAACAGATGCTTTCCAAATAGGAACCACCATTATTATCATGAATTTCTTCATTGCAAGACATATGCTTGTTCCCATTTTAATGATTCTGAAGTCAGAATATGTTTTAAAATTGATGGTCCATTAACAAAGTTGTATTTTTTTTCCTCTCAAAAAGCTGTTTTTTAACCAATTGTACATTTTATAATTGACAACATCTTGGAAACAAGGTAATAAATCTGTATTCTGTTACAGAAAGTAACACACTCCAACATTTAATCTTAAATTCTAGGAGGTAGTCAGATATCCCTTTTGAGGGAAAACTGAGGATCTTGGAGGTAGGAAGACTGACCCAGAGTTATACAGCTCCTGTCATCCCACTATAAAAATGCTCACTTCAGTATGTCTGGAGAGGGACTTCCCTGGCAGTCCAGTGGTTAATACTTCACACTCCCAATGCAGGGAGCACAGGTTTGATCCCTGGTCAGAGAACTACAATCCCTGAGGGCCATGTGGCCAAACAGACACACACAGACACACACACACAGAAACACAGACACACACACAAGAATACGTCTGGAAAAACACTGCCAAATTCTTTCTTTCCAGACATCTCTTCTCCATCCTGTGTTTAAATATCCACTAGACACTTCGCAAGGTGCTTTCATGTAAGTTTTCTCCTGGGATTTACCTTTCGCAGTTACCCTGGGAGATACTATTTTTTCCATTTGCCATTGAGAATTTCAAACTCAAAGAGAAAAAATACTTGCCAAAGTCTCACAGCTAGTAAGTTGCAAAGACAAGATTCAGATCCAGGTCTCTTACTCCAAGGTCCATCTTTGTGTTGTATTACACTCTTCCCTAACATCCTGGCTCAAAGTATGTGGATTCTTCTGTGAGTTCAACAAGAGGAGGACAGGCTTATCCACATGTCTGAGTGGAGGTCAGGGTCTAGCTTCCACAACAAAAGTGGGGTAAATTCACTTTGGTAGCTTCTTTGGGCTTCTGTAGCCAAGGGGGCCTTTTCCAAGTCCATTCAAGATCTAAGGAGTCCTGCTTCATTCCCCCTACCATTCAGTCTCAAGGAGCAAGGCATGAGATGCCTCAAAGCAGGGCTAAGCCCTTTAAGGACTCAAGCCCACACAGATATGTTTCCCAAAAGTATTTTGCTTAAAAAAAAATAAATAAATAAAAGTTGACCATAAAGAAGGCTAAGCACGAAAGAACTGATTCTTTCGAACTGTGGTGTTGGAGAAGACTCTTGAGAGTCCCTTGGACTACAAGGAGATCCAACCAGTCCATCCTAAAGGAGATCAGTCCTGGGTGTTCATTGGAAGGACTGATGTTGCAGCTGAAACTCCAATACTTTGGCCACCTGATGCAAAGAGCTGACTCATTTGAAAAGACCCTGATGCTGGGGAAGATTGAAGGTAAGAGGAGGAGGGGGCCTCAGATGATGAGATGGCTGAATGGCATCACTGGCTCAATGGACCTGAATTTGAGCAAACTCCAGGAGATAGTGAAGGACTGTGTGCTGCAGTCTATGGAGTTGTAAAGGGTCAGACACGACTTAGCAGCTGAACAACAAAAACAACTCTAAAACCAAACTCTGCTGCCCACAGTGGAATCTTCCAAGAAAGAAAAGCATATTCCTCTAGTATAAATGAAGGTTTGGAAATGGAAAAGGCAGGTAGAGAGGTGAGGGGGAGGCAAAGAAAAAAGGATTGTTGTGTTTGGGTTTTCACTGATTAGGGTGAACTCAATAAACATCCTTAGGGCTCCTGTGTGCCAGGTGAGCTGTCACTACACACAGTCAGCATGGTCCCTGCTCTCAGGGAGTCTGCAGCTGGCCTCCTGAGACAGGCGTCTTGCAACACAGTTGTATTTTGTTTCTGACAGGTGCCTTTCCGCACTGAGCAGATGGTGCCCTATTTGGCTACTGAATCAATGAAAGATATTAAATGCTTAAATGTCTAAAAATAAAAAAATGTTTAAATCAAATATTTGTTGAGTTGATTTCATTTTGGAGCTAACAAATACCTTTTCTGGAAACTTCCTTTCCTTGACAATGTAAACAGGATCCTGAGGGAAGGCCAGAACTGTTTCAAACATTGCACTCTCAGTTCGAAAGGATGGTGGAAAAGATGAACTGCTGTGTGAGCCAGAAAACTTGTTAACTTCATTAAATATTACAAAGGGAATTCCATTTCATAGTAGGCTGAGAGGCCAAAGTTTGGAGACCGCTAGGAGTGGAGGAGACATTAGAATGGAACCGAAATCACCAATAATGATGTTTACCATTAGTTAAGCTCTTCTGTGTGCCAGGCATAGGATGAGTCCCTTCTACCCACTAGCTCCTTTAGCCATTACAGCTCCCATGCAAAGGGTGAGCATTATTTCTGTTTTTTGGATGAGGAAACAGGTGCAAGTGAAACAGGAGGGAAGGGGGCAGGGCACAACTTTTAAAAGAACAGTATAGTCCGAGGACATGACATAAACTTATTAGAACTAAATAGGTTCAAGATGGTGGATTTATCAACTTCCGCTAAACCCGGAGCCTCGGTATGCATTCGTTGTAACACATCAGCAAGCTAAATGACACACTCAAAGGAGCCACGACAATTCCCAGGCAGACCTTAAAGGTCAAAAAGTGGTCGACGGCCCAGTTCCTGGAAATCTCCACTGCTTCCCCAAAAGAGCTGGAACACTTCTTCCACACGTTAGCCTACGAAGTTACCCAGCCCATAAAAGCTAACCACACCATATTTCAAGGCCACTCTTGCCTTCTGAGATGACTCACATCCTCTGTGCGGAATGTGTTCCTCTCTAAATAAATCCACTTCTTACCTATTACTTTGGCTCTCATTGAATTCTTTCTGCCATGAGACATCAAGAACCTGAGCTTCTTTAAGTCCGAAAACCAGGTGTGTGATCTCAGTTGGGAGATCATGGATTTTGGCTGGATTTGAGCCCCCACACATGAGTTCAAGTCCTAATCTGAGGCGAACAGTCTCAATATCATTGACATTTGTCCTTTTGGTGATGTTGAGTTCATTTGGCTGGTCTAACGATTAAATCGACACAAGACAGATTAACAGGAGAAAAAGATTAATTCATACGCACAGAGGTCAGAAATGAGACCTCTGAATTGAACAAAGCAGGATGTTTATGCAATATCATTCTTGGTTCATTGTGATGGGATTCCCTGGTGGCTCAGATGGTAAAGAATCTGTCTGCAATGCAGGAGACCCTGGTTAGAACCCTGGGTCACGAAGATCCCCTGGATAAGAAAATGGCAACCCACTCTAATATTCTTAACCTGGAAAATCCCATGGACAGAGGAGCATGGTGGGCTACAGTCCATGGGGTCACAAAAGAGTCAGACATGAGACATGACTGAGTGACTAAACAACAGCAACAACAATGAAAGAAAGAGGCTTGGGCTTGGAGTAACAGATGAATGAAGAAGTGACAATATTTGTTTATACAGGTTTTGTTAGCCTTGAATTCCCTAACTGCTGATAAGGATGCTCTCTCTCCTGGTACAGGAAGGATACCTTCACATGGGAGATTTATTTCCCACTATCAAGGAGAGAAAGGGATGTTGCTGCTGCTGCTGCTAAGTCGCTTCAGTCGTGTCCGACTCTGTGCAACACCATAGACGGTAGCCCACCAGCCTCCCCCGTCCCTGGGATTCTCCAGGCAAGAACACTGGAGTGGGTTGCCATTTCCTTCTCCAATGCATGCAAATGAGAAGTGAAAGTGAAGTCGTGTCCGACTCTAGCGACCCCATGGACTGCTGCCTACCATGCTCCTCCCTCCATGGGATTCTCCAGGCAAGAGTACTGGAGTGGGTTACCATTTCCTTTTCCAGGGAATCTTCCCGACCCAGTGATCAAACCCAGGTCTCCCGCATTCCAGGCAGACGCTTTAACCTCTGAGCCACCAGGGAAACCCAGTTGGCCCAAGGCATGTGGAATCTTAGTTCGTGGAACGGGGATCGAACCCATGTTCCCTGCATGGAATCCCCTGAACAGGCAGATTCTCAACCACCAGACCACCAGGAAAGTCCCGGGGGCATCCTGGAGTCCAGCCCCAGTGCCCATTGGAGCTGGCTGTGTGAGCTCAACCACAGCCATGGGATCTGTACCAGACTGGTTCTGTAGTGTAATTTTAAGCATCATGCCGGGCATTATGCCTCTGAGCCTGCTTCTGGCCTTCTAGGAATTCTGGCAACTACCTGATTCCTTTTTCTGCTTAAATCAAGAGTCACTTCCTGCTGCTGTGGCTAAGTACCGTGTGGCTGTGGGGGACTTGTCTATGGCTACCTACATGGGAAGTGGCTGGCACTAGAACCCAGGTCCCCAAAGCTCTCGCTCTTTCCATGCAGATGCTTCCAGGTGTGTGATCAAAGGATCCCAAAGTGCTATGAGATCATAGAGGAGGTAGATCAGATCAGTCACTCAGTTGTGTCCGACTCTTTGCGACCCCATGAATCGCAGCACGCCAGGCCTCCCTGTCCCTCACCAATTCCCGGAGTTCACTCAGACTCACATCCATCGAGTCAGTGATGCCATACAGCCATCTCATCCTCTGTCGTCCCCTTCTCCTCCTGCCCCCAATCCCTCCCAGCATCAGAGTCTTTTCCAATGAGTCAACTCTTCGCATCAGGTGGCCAAAGTACTGGAGTTTCAGCTTTAGCATCATTCCTTCCAAAGAAATCCCAGAGCTGATCTCCTTCAGAATGGACTGGTTGGATCTCCTTGCAGTCCAAGGGACTCTCAAGAGTCTTCTCCAACACCACAGTTCAAAAGCATCAATTCTTCGGTGCTCAGCCTTCTTCACACTCCAACTCTCACATCCATGCATGACCACAGGAAAAACCATAGCCTTGACGAGACAGACCTTAGTTGGCAAAGTAATGTCTCTGCTTTTGAATATGCTATCTAGGTTGGTCATAACTTTCCTTCCAAGGAGTAAGCGTCTTTTAATTTCATGGCTGCAGTCACCATCTGCAGTGATTTTGGAACCCCCCAAAATAAAGTCTGACACTGTTTCCACTGTTTCCCCATCTATTTCCCATGAAGTGGTGGGACCGGATGCCATGATCTTCGTTTTCTGAATGTTGAGCTTTAAGCCAACTTTTTCACTCTCCACTTTCACTTTCATCAAGAGGCTTTTGAGTTCCTCTTCACTTTCTGCCATAAGGGTGATGTCATCTGCATATCTGAGGTTATTTGTATTTCTCCCGGCAATCTTGATTCCAGTTTGTGTTTCTTCCAGTCCAGTGTTTCTTATGATGTACTCTGCATACAAGTTAAATAAACAGGGTGACAATATACAGCCTTGACGAACTCCTTTTCCTATTTGGCACCAGTCTGTTGTTCCCTGTCCAATTCTAACTGTTGCTTCCTGACCTGCATACAAATTTCTTAAGAGGCAGATCAGGTGGTCTGGTATTCCCATCTCTTTCAGAATTTTCCACAGTTTCTTGTGATCCACACAGTCAAAGGCTTTGGCAGAGTCAATAAAGCAGAAATAGATGTTTTTCTGGAACTCTCTTGCTTTTTCCATGATCCAGCGGATGTTGGCAATTTGATCTCTGGTTCCTCTGCCTTTTCTAAAACCAGCTTGAACATCAGGAAGTTCACAGTTCACATATTGCTGAAGCCTGGCTTGGAGAATTTTGAGCATTACTTTACTAGCGTGTGAGATGAGTGCAATTGTGCAATAGTTTGAGCATTCTTTGGCATTGCCTTTCTTTGGGATTGGAATGAAAACTGACCTTTTCCAGTCCTGTGGCCACTGCTGAGTTTTCCAAATTTGTTGGCATATTGAGTGCAGCACTTTCACAGCATCATCTTTCAGGATTTGGAATAGCTCAACTGGAATTCCATCACCTCCACTAGCTTTGTTCATAGTAATGCTTTCTAAGGCCCACTTGACTTCACATTCCAGGGTGTCTGGCTCTAGGTCAGTGATCACACCATTGTGATTATCTGGGTCATGAAGATCTTTTTTGTACAGTTCTTCTGTGTATTCTTGCCATCTCTTCTTAATATCTTCTGCTTCTGTTAGGTCCATACCATTTCTGTCCTTTATCGAGCTCATCTTTGCATGAAATGTTCCTTTGGTATCTCTGATTTTCTTGAAGAGATCCCTAGTCTTTCCCATTCTGTTGTTTTCCTCTATTTCTTTGCATTGATCGCTGAAGAAGGCTTTCTTATGTCTTCTTGCTATTCTTTGGAACTCTGCATTCAGATGTTTATATCTTTCCTTTTCTCCTTTGCTTTTTGCTTCTCTTCTTTTCACAGCTGTTTGTAAGGCCTCCCCAGACAGCCATTTTGCTTTTTTGCATTTCTTTTCCATGGGGATGGTCTTGATCCCTGTCTCCTGTACAATGTCACGAACCTCATTCCATAGTTCATCAGAGGAGGTAGAGTTACCATCAGTTCCTCTTAACCCAGAGACTGTGTGACTTTTTGAATGCTATTGAGGGAGTATGTTAAAAGTACATGGAAGAATGGGTAGGATTTTTTTAATTTTTGAATTGAAATATCACACACACACATACAATGTGTGTATGCAGCTCAAAAAATGTTCACAAATGGGCACACTTATGTAACTGTCATGCAAATGAAGAAGTAAAGTATCACAAGCACCCTGGCACCTCCCACCTTTTCCTCCCACCCTACTCGCCTCCCACAGGGAGTCCCCACTATCCAACCTTGTCCCACCAGAGAACAACTGCGTCTGTGAGTAGAACTGTGGTGTGGACTCTCGTTTCTGGGTTGTTTTGCACAGCACGGCGTTTGTAATACGTGTTCATCTTGTCACCTGTAGGTGAAAAGCATCAGTCCTCATTGTGGTAGTACTTCATCATGTGACAAAAATTAATTTTTTTTTTTTTTGGCCTCACCACGCAACATGTGGGATTTTAGCCCCATGCCCCTAATCCCACTCGTTGGAAGAACAGCCTTAGTCACTGGATCCCCAGGGACGTCCCTCGTTGTGCTTTTTAACCTGTTTATTTTTAACTGGAGGATAACTGCTTCACAGCACTGTGTTGGTTTCTGCCAGGTATCAACATGTCAGTAGGCTTTACCTCGCATTCCCTGATGATGGGTGGACCTGATCACTTTCATGTTTATTGGCCATTTCAATTTCATTAGATTTCCTCTTTTACAAAGTTGCCCTTCCATTTGTCTATCCATTGTTTGTATTTGGTTGTTTCCTTTTGTATCATTGACTTGCTGGAGTTGTGTATCTGTTCTGGATATAAATCCTCTGTCATTTTATGGCTTGCATTTTAAAAAAACTAACAGTTTTTTTTTTATATCTAAACTGCATTCCATCAAGTTCACCCTTTTAAAGTATGCACTTCAGTGGTTTTTGGTATTTTCACAGAGTTGGGCAGCCATCACCACTATCAGATTCCAGAAGAGGGTTGAGTTCACTTATTCCTTCTCTGTGGCTCGCGTTCACAGGCACCGGAGAGACAAAGAGGGCGGGATAGACACGCCCCCTGACATCACCGAACTTCCTGTGTAGCAAGAAAGACAATGAAACAAACACCTGCAGTGTGGAACAACTATTCTCATGATAGAAGGAAGTTCAGGGTGTTATGGAAGCCTCTTGCTCTGGCACCTAGCTCAGCCCAGAGGTTGGCACATAGGGAAGAAGGTTCCTCGGTTGAAACAACATCTATGTGAAGAGAGAAAGAGTGAGTGGGAGTCAGCAGGGGAAGGTGGGAGGAGAGGAAGAGACAAGAGGAAACCCCTGAAGGGGAAAGAAGCTGCAGCTGAGCAGGTGTTCAAGGAAGCAGTGGGAGATGGGTGAGGGAAAGAGACGAGAGGTTCCAGGATGAAGGATCTTCGGGGCTTCGCTGTTTTAAAGGCAATGTGGAGCCATGGAAGGTGCTGGAGCATGGAAGTGAGCAGATCACAGCTATGCTTTACAGAGATGGATCCCGCTACAGTGTGCAGAATGGATTGGTGTGGGAGAGACCAGAGGCTGGGAGGACAATTTTGAGTCTATTGCAAGAAGTAACAGGAGCGTCTGTTAATTTTTAAATGCCTTTCCTAAATAACCCTCGAATTATGAAGTTTTGTTCTTTTCCTTGTTTTTAAGTAGCTATTTGTGGGTGTGCAGTAACCCAACAAAAATGTCTCCAGGAGTCGTCTCGAGCCCACTGGATGGCAGCACACAGCGGGCATTGTGTCAGCTCTGTAGCCCTTTGTCTTCAGACACCCATTCCCTGCACAAAAAATTTCCTGGCAAACAGGCGAATTACTGTAGTTAAGCAGATACTACTGTCCTGGGCTCTGATGGTCTGCCCACGTTCGGGAGGAGCAGGTAAAAACAAAAATGACCTTCAGGTCCCTAGTGACATAAAATCCTTGGTCTGATCACAGCCCAGGTATTAGCAGAAAGGGCCCCTTCCCGGCTCAAACTCAGTCTCTTGAATTGAACGGTACCTGGGACCCCAGATGCTCTTTAAAGATGCTGCAGTGCCTTCATTGATCTCAGAGAAACAGAGCAACCAATTCATTCATTCTTTCTAGCTTTTCAGCTCTTGTCTTAGGAGGCATATGGAGTAAAAGAGATAGAAAACATTAATGTCTGAGTATTCACAGCATTGAATGGAAGAACTGTGAATTAAGCAGTTTGCAGTGTGTAATAAACAACAGGAGGGGAAAAAAGGGTGTTGTTTTGTTTTGTTCCGTGTGTTTGCTTCTCCACCCTGCCTGGCCTCCAGCAGAGACAGCTCCACCATTCTCTCCAGATTATAGCTCTGTCATCCTTCACTTTCCATTTTCCACTTCACCCTGGCCTGCCGCAGTCCATGGGGTCCCAAAGAGTGGGACACAACTTAGCAACTGAACAATAGTGACAACTTCACCCTCAATCCCCACCCCTGCTTTTCTTCTCCACCATAGACACTCCCTTCAATTTTTAAAATTTATCTCATTGAAAACAAATGAGCAAAAACTTTCCATTGACCACGCAGGTCCCTCCTGGCACTGGGCCACATCTCTGCTTTCCCTGATAGCAAAACTCTTCCAAAGTGCTGTGGAACAGTCTTGGGAACAATGCAGGTGAGGACAGAAGGGAATGGAGGAGCGACCCATAGAAGAGGGCCTGAGTGGAATAAGACCGACCCCGCACAGGTATAGAGCTGAAGGTTAAGTGGGGTCACTGTTTCTGTCCCTCTGATCAGCTCGGTGGTTGGAGGCCCAAGGGTCGGCACTAGGTGCCCTTGTGGCTGCTGGTGGCCGGACATGAGGGTCAGGGAAAACTGCATGAGGACTTCCATGGTCACAGCTAGACACCCAGGTGTGGCTTTCCATCCAGGACACTCACAGGAGCGTCCAGCACAGGCACACTCACGTCACAAGCATGGAGGATTTGCCCCACGCCCCCACTGGCCACTCCCGTGACCGCCTCTCCCACAGAGCATGTGGACATGACCACGAGCACAGCCTATGCTCTGGGGCCACAGTGCTGGTCTCTGCTCTGCAGCTGCATTTTTCTTCCCCTTCCTTATCCCCAACGAGTCCAGTTTCCCCCAGCATTGCTCTCCACCCCCGATCTTACTCGGCTTTGCTTGGGGTGGGCTCCGGGGAGATGTCTTCCGGCACCTTGGCCTTCCCCCTGCCCTGAAACCTCATCCCCACCACCCTCTGGAGCACCACGGGAGGTCCTTGTTGTGTCTTGAGACGATGGGTCCTCAGGGGAACTGTCGCCTCTTTGTGAGACGTGTTAGAAGGATCGGCACACGCTCTGGATCACACGTGTAAGTCACAGATGTGGAAGACAGGGGGGAATCCTCTGAAGGAGAAGCAGAGCTCAGAGGAAGAAGAAAAGGAAGCGGGAGCTGGGTGGTCTCAGATGAGAAGAGGCAGGAGCACAAGACTCGAAGATGGGCCCGAAGACCCCGCAGCCCCAGAGGACAAATCAGGTTCTTACCTGCATGCATTAGGCTGAATCTGGCTGCCGAGGGGCACCAGCTTTGCAGATGGTCTGGAAGTCTGGGGCTGACCACAGCAGACTGTCCTGCTGCAGGAAGTGCCCCATGGAGTCAAGGACTTTGCCTTGTTTGTCCAATCTGGAAATAGGGGCTCCAGTGGGTATAGCCTGTGCCCTCCTCACTCAAGGAGGGGCCTGGGTAGTAACGTGCCAGTGGTTCAGATCCTAGCTGGGCTCTGCCACTCACCGCATTGTCTACGGAGCAACTTTGCCCTGTGTGCGGGCGGCCTGAGCTATTGAAGGAGGCATCGCCATTGCAGTCACTTCAGAATATGCCGGGACAGGTTGTCATGATGGTGCTGACAGTCCATTCAGGTGAGAGTTGGGATAAGCTGCCCCAAACTTCTAGCCTCTGATTCCTCTAGGTCAGGGGTCTGTGGAGGTTGGGGGACCCGGCCAGGCACCTCTGCTAAAGGAAGGAGCCATATCTGAGGGAAGCAGTGGCTTTGGCACAAGGACCATCAGAGTCTGGCAGTCTTACAGGGCCTGTAGAGACGAAACTGAGAGGCCAGAGGGACGGTGCTCGTGGGCGCGGGCGGGCCGTGTTGTTGGATTTGGGGGCAGGGCACGCGAAGAAGGCTGGAGGAGAGAGAGGGGAGGGCAGCCCACTCCGTGTGCCCCCCGACCCGTTCTCAGACGACCAAGCTGCCACACACAGGCTTTTCAAAGGTCTGCATCTCTTTTCCCTCTTGATGGTGCAGCCTTCAGGGAAGATCAGAGCCCTGGAGACAGAGGGAAGCAGAAGGAGGTGAGGACAAACATCAGTTAAACTTGGGACTTTCCTGATGGTCCAGTGGCTAAGACTCTGTGCTCCCAATGCCAAGGGCCCAGGTTCCATCCCTGATCAGGGAACTAGATCCCACCTGCCGCAACGGAGACTGAAGATTCTGCAAGGCCGCACCTAAGACCAGCTGCAGCCAAATAAATTAATAAATATTTTTTAAAAACCTTTGACCTGATCCGGGAGTGACTGGGGAGGTAAGGGATTAGCTGCTAATCTCATGACCTGATTTGTATATGAGTGTGTGTGGGTGAGTGAGTGTGTGTGGGTGAGTGAGTGTGTGTGTCTCTATTCTTTTTATATCACCGTTTGAATGGAGAGCAGAGGTGGTAACTGGAAATAGAGTTCTCGAGTCTTCCAAGCCCCACCACACACACAAGGTGCTGTCTCTACTTGCTTTACTGACTTCTTTTCTTGGTCTCTCTAGAGACAAGTCAGTAAAGCAAGTAGAGACAGCACTTTGTCATGAGATTAGCAGCTAATCCCTTACCTCCCCAGTCACTCCTGGATCAGGTCAAAGGTTTTTAAATAATATTTGTTAATTTATTTGGCTGCAGCTGGTCTTAGGTGCAGCCTTGCAGGATCTTCAGTCTTTGTTGCAGCATTCAGGTTCTTTAGTTGACACATGTGAACTCTCTAGAGCTCTTTCTAGTGAGGCTTTTATTTCCATTATTGCATTAAGTTAACTTTACCAAAACTCTTTAGTGCTGCCTCATTTTATTAACTTATCAGTAGAATTCAGTTCAGTTCAGTTCAGCCGCTCAGTGGTGTCTGACTCTTCACAACCCCATGGACTACAGCACACTAGGTCTCCCTGTCCATCACCAACTCCTGGAGTTTACTTAAACTCATGTCCACTGAGTCAGTGATGCCATACAACCATCTCATCCTCTGTCGTCCCCTTTTCTTCCTGCCTTCAATCTTTCCCAGTATCACTGTCTTTTCCAATAAGTCAGTTCTTCACATCAGGTGGCCAAACTATTGGAGTTTCAGCTTCAGCATAAGTCTTTCCAATGAATATTCAGGACTGATTTCTTTAGTGTGGACTGGTTAGATTCCTTGCTGTCCAAGGGACTCTCATGAGTCTTCTCCAACACCACAATTCAAAAGCATCAATTCTTTGGTGCTTAGCTTTCTTAATAGTCCAACTCTCACATCCATACATGACTACTGGAAAAACCATAGCCTTGACTAGATGGCCATTTGTTAACAAAGTAATATCTCTGCTTTTTAATATGCTGTCAAGGCTGGTCATAACTTTCCTTCCAAGGAGTAGGCATCTTTTAATTTCATGGCTGCGATCACCATCTGCAGTGATTTTGGAGCCCAGAAATATAAAGTCAGCCACTGTTTCCCCATCTATTTCCCATGAAGTGATGGGACCAGATGCCATGATCTTCATTTTCTGAATGTTGAGCTTTAAGCCAACTTTTTCACTCTCCTCTTTCACTTTCATCAAGAAGCTCTTTAGTTCTTCTTCACTTTTTGCCATAAGGGTGGTGTCATCTGCATATCTGAGGTTATTGATATTTCTCCCGGCAATCTTGATATTTCACCCGGCAAAGCTTGTGCTTCTTCCAGCCCAGCGTTTCTCATGATGTACTCTGCATATAAGTTAAATAAGCAGGGTGACAATATACAGCCTTGACGTACTCCTTTTCCTATTTGGAACCAGTCTGTTGTTCCAGGTCCAGTTCTAACTGTTGCTTCCTGACCTGCATACAGGTTTCTCAAGAGGCAGGTCAGGTGGTCTGGTATTCCCATCTCTTTCAGAATTTTCCACAGTTTCTTGTGATCCACACAGTCAAAGGCTTTGGCAGAGTCAATAAAGCAGAAATAGATGTTTTTCTGGAACTCTCTTGCTTTTTCCATGATCCAGCGGATGTTGGCAATTTGATCTCTGGTTCCTCTGTCTTTTCTAAAACCAGCTTGAACATCTGGAAGTTCACGGTTCACGAATTGCTGAAGCCTGGCTTGGAGAATTTTAAGCATCACTTTACTAACGTGTCGGAGAAGGCAATGGCACCCCACTCCAGTACTCTTGCCTGGAAAATCCCACGGATGGAGGAGCCTGGTAGGCTACAGTCCATGGGGTCGCTAAGAGTTGGGCACGACTGAGCGACTTCACTTTCACTTTTCACTTTCACGCATTGGAGAAGGAAATGGCAACCCACTCCAGTGTTCTTGCCTGGAGAATCCCAGGGACGGGGGAGCCTGGTGGCTGCCGTCTATGGAGTTGCACAGAGTCGGACACGACTGAAGCGACTTAGCAGCAGCAGTAGCAGTTACTAGCGTGTGAGATGAGTCAATTGTGCAGTAGTCTGAGCATTCTTTGGCACCTAAGACCAGGTGCAGCCAAATAAGTTAATAAATATTTTTTTAAAACCTTTGACCGCTCCAGGAGTGACTGGGGAGGTAAGGGATTAGTTGCTGATCTTATGACCTGATCTGTATATGAGTGTGTGTGAGTGCTGTGTGTTTCTATTCTATTTATATTACTGTTTGAATGGAGAGCAGAGGTGGTAACTGGAAATAGAGTTCTCAAGTGTTCCAAGCCCCGCTACACACACAGAAAAAGTGCTGTCTCTAGTTGCTTTACCCATTTCTCCTTGTCTCTCTAGAGCCCTTTCTAGTGAGGCTTTTAATTTCATCATTGCATTAAGTTAACTTTACCAACACTATTCAGTCCTGGCTCATTTTATCAACTTATCAGTAGAATTGCGCACAGCCTATCGCTCCTACCTTCTGGAAATACTTTCTTGCTTGCCCTCCAGAATCCTACCCTCTCTTGGTTCTTTTCCAACCTCAGCGACCATTTCTTTCCAGCCCCCTTTGCTGGCTCCTCACCACCTTCCCTCCTTCTAAATAAAGAATTGTCTCTGTGCTTGATCTCAGTTTCTCTTGCTCATCCCTTGGTGACTTCATTTAATTCCTTGACCTTTTGTATAGGGTATGATTAATATAAATTAATTAAACACAAACCTATTATATTGAAATTATTAATGACATCAGTCAAGATGGTCCTATTCTTATTTTTTCTGCATTTGATAAAATATTCTCAGAGAAATGTTAGTTTGTCTCACTATGATTATATGTTTTCTTTTCCCTTATATTTTTCTTCTAATTTTTGCTTTATGTATCTTTGTGTCTTTGTTGTTAAAGTGTCTAATGGTTTATGATGTCTATCTTCTTTGTGAATTGTACCTTTTATCATTAAAATATTCATCTTTGTTTCATTTAAAAATAGATAAATAACCTTAAAAAAGAAAATCCCCTGATTTAGAGACTTCCCTCGTGGTCCCGTGGCTGAGACTCCTCACTCCCCATGCAGAGGGCCCAGGTCCCATCCCTGATCAGGGAACTGGATCCCACATGCTGCAGTTGGGAGTTTGTGTGCGGCAGCTAGGGACCCTGTGTGCCCCAGCTAAAGACCCCACATGTCACAAGGATGCTCGAGGGTCCCAGGTGCCTCAACTAAGACCTGGTGCAGTCAAATAAATAAATACTAAAAAAAGAAGAAGTGAGATACAAGAATACATACTGTATCCAAAAAAAAAATAATAATAATAATCCCATGAGTTAAATACCTTCTATCTACTGCAGCTTCCAAAAGTGTAACCTCAGACCTCTCCCCTGAATTCTATTCTAGACAAATGGGCAATAGACTCCTAATACCTCCACTTTGATGCCTAATGGGCATCCTGAACATCCAAACCGAATTCCTGGTTTTTTCACCTAAACTGACTCTCCTCCCCAGTCTTTCTGTCAATCTTCCGAGTGCTCAAGCCAAAACCCTCAACAACATCCGTGGTACCTCCAGTTCCCTCAACACCCATTCACTCATAAATTGTCTGCTCTTTTTAAAAATCCTCGCTCTTCTCCCAGTTTACAGCTGGTCCTTTTACTCTTGGTGGTATCTGTTGATGAACAAATGTTTTTCATTTAATGTAGTCAAATTTGTTTCTTTTATGCTTAGCACTTCTGAAAATATTTTGTTTGAGGTATCCTAGTCCTTAAAGATCGGAGAAGGCAATGGCACCCCACTGCAGTACTCTTGCCTGGAAAATCCCATGGACGGAGGAGCCTGGTAGGCTGCAATCCATGGGGTCGATAAGAGTCGGACACGACTGAGCGACTTCACTTTCACTCTTCACTTTCATGCATTGGAGAAGGAAATGGCAACCCACTCCAGTGTTCTTGCCTGGAGAATCCCAGGGACGGGGGAGCCTGGTAGGCTGCCATCTATGTGGTCGCACAGAGTCAGACACGACTGAAGTGACTTAGCATAGCATAGTCCTTAAAGATATTCTCTGGTAGCTTTTCGTTTTTTCTCTAAAGATTGGCCTTTCACATCTCTCATTCCACCCTCCTCTAAATCACCATCACCTTGTCCTGGATCACTGTAATCCCTCATTAATGCTTCCCCAGTCTTAGCTTTGCACAAAAAGCATGGTAATTCCTTAAAAATAAGCCAGATCATTTCCCTCCTCCCCTAAAAGCCTCTCATTTTGCTCCAAGCAAAACCCTAAGTGCATGCCACAACCTGTAAAGCCCTGTGTGACCTCGCCTGCCACACCTCTCACTCCCTATAACTCACTCTCTCACTACTCTGACCACGCGCTGGCCTCCTTAATGTTTCTAAAATATGCCAAACACACTCCCACCTCAGGACCTTTGCACATGCTGTTCTCTGCCCAGAGTTCTCCTCCCCCACATATCCAATCTTGTTCCTTCTCTTAAAGAGTTTCCCTTATCAGAGAGGACTTCCATGGCCACCCTGTATTAAAAAATAGCACATATCTGACTTCTCTGGTGGAACAGTGGATAAGAATCTTCCTTCTAAGGCCGGCTGGATCCCTGGTCCGTGAAGATTTCACATGTCATGGGGCAACTAAGCCCGTGCGCCACGACCACTGAGCCCAAGTGCCACAACCAGTGAAGCCCGAGTGCTCTAGAGCCCATGTTCCGCAACGAGAGAAGCCACTGCAGTGAGAAGCCACAACGAAGAGTGGCCCCTGCTCGTGACAACTAGAGAAAGTCCAAGTGCAGCAACAAAGAACCGTGCAACCAAAAGTAAATAATAGAAAAATACAGTGAGTCTCTTAAAAAAGATACCACATCTCCTGCATCCACAATCTCCATCTTGTGTTTCTCATTTATTTTTCTTTATCATCTCATTTCTTCTAGTAGAATATAAGTTCTAGAAAAAGCACAATTTTCTTAGTTTGCTACTATATCCTCAATGTCAGGAGTGGTGCCTGACACATAATAAGTATTAAAGAATACTATTGAATACGTGATGGAGTGAATGAAGGTGTCTTGAAAAATATAGTGTTCATTTAAGAATAAATGTTTTGAATGTACATAAGTTTACAAAAATGTGCTTTGGAATTCTGCTTCTTACCTTCTCACTGAACGTATTTATGATACAGTCATACTGCTGAATGTAAATCCGGTTCATCATTTCTAACCACTGTACAATGTGCCATCAAAGGCCACGTTTTCTCATTTGTCTCCTTAATGGTAGATGCACAGTTTGCCTCCAGCTTCAGCTACATCAGATCAGATCAGATCAGTCGCTCAGTTGTGTCCAACTCTTTTCGACCCCATGAATCACAGCATGCCAGGCCTCCCTGTCCATCACCAACTCGCGGAGTTCACCCAGACTCACGTCCATCGAGTCAGTGATGCCATCCAGCCATCTCATCCTCTGTCGTCCCCTTCTCTTCCTGCCCCCAATCCCTCCCAGCATCAGAGTCTTTTCCAATGAGTCAACTCTTCACATGAGGTGGCCAAAGTACTGGAGTTTCAGCTTTGGCATCATTCCTTCCAAAGAAATCCCAGGGCTGATCTCCTTCAGAATGACCTGGTTGGATCTCCTTGCAGTCCAAGGGACTCTCAAGAGTCTTCTCCAACACCACAGTTCAAAAGCATCAATTCTTCAGCGCTCAGCCTTCTTCACACTCCAACTCTCACATCCATGCATGACCACTGGAAAAACCATAGCCTTGAGTAGACGAACCTTTGTTGGCAAAGTAATGTCTCTGCTTTTGAATATGTGAACTATCTAGGTTGGTCATAACTTTCCTTCCAAGGAGTAAGCGTCTTTTAATTTCATGGCTGCAGTCACCATCTGCAGTGATTTTGGAACCCCCCAAAATAAAGTCTGACACTGTTTCCACTGTTTCCCCATCTATTTCCCATGAAGTGGTGGGACCGGATGCCATGATCTTCGTTTTCTGAATGTTGAGCTTTAAGCCAACTTTTTCACTCTCCACTTTCACTTTCATCAAGAGGCTTTTGAGTTCCTCTTCACTTTCTGCCATAAGGGTGGTGTCATCTGCATATCTGAGGTTATTGATATTTCTCCTGGCAATCTTGATTCCAGCTTGTGTTTCTTCCAGTCCAGCATTTCTCATGATGTACTCTGTATATAAGTTAAATAAGCAGGGTGACAATATACAGCCTTGACGAACTCCTTTTCCTATTTGGAACCAGTCTGTTGTTCCCTGTCCAGTTCTAACTGTTGCTTCCTGACCTGCATACAGATTTCTCAAGAGGCAGATCAGGTGGTCTGGTATTCCCATCTCTTTCAGAATTTTCCACAGTTGATTGTCATCCACACAGTCAAAGGCTTTGGCATAGTCAATAAAGCAGAAATAGATGTTTTTCTGGAACTCTCTTGCTTTTTCCATGATCCAGCGAACGTTGGCAATTTGATCTCTGGTTCCTCTGCCTTTTCTAAAACCAGCTTGAACATCAGGAAGTTCACAGTTCACATATTGCTGAAGCCTGGCTTGGAGAATTTTGAGCATTACTTTACTAGCGTGTGAGATGAGTGCAATTGTGTGGTAGTTTGAGCATTCTTTGGCATTGCCTTTCTTTGGGATTGGAATGAAAACTGACCTTTTCCAGTCCTGTGGCCACTGCTGAGTTTTCCAAATTTGCTGGCATATTGAGTGCAGCACTTTCACAGCATCATCTTTCAGGATTTGGAATAGCTCAACTGGAATTCCATCACCTCCACTCAGCTACATACACAACATGAAATAAACTTTCTGAAACTTTATTGTTGTTTTTATTCACTAAGTCGTGTCTGACTCTTCTTTTTTATTATTATGTTTTTGTGTGGGTCCAGCTCTTTTGTGACCCCAAGAACTGTAGCCTGTCAGGCTTCTCTGTTCATGGGATTTCCTAGGCAAGACTACTGGAGTGGGTGGCCATTTCCTTCTCCAGGGGATCTTCCCAATGTAGGGACTGAACATGCGTCTCCTGAATCGGTAGGCAGACTCTTTTCCACTGAGGCACCAGGTAAGCCCTCTTCTGAAACTTACACCCTATTAATATGTGTGAAAGGTCTTTTTGGTATTTGGGGGTGGGGAGTGGAGGGAGTGAGATGGTCTATGCATATATACTCAGGAGTAGAATTGGTGAGTCACAGGACAAACATCGATATACTTACCTATGTACAGCATTTTGGGACAAAGCACACATAATTTATGCCTCCCTCCGTCAGCAATTTGTGGAAAATTCTGTGTTCTCCGTATCTTTACTGGCCCTTTGAATTGCCTTGAGTTTCTACTTTCTGGCAGTATGATAGATCCAACATGTTATCTAATTGTTTTTTCATTTGGATTTCTCTGATTACCAGCTAAGAGCTCATAGAGTTTTAAGTTCTGACATTTGCAATATTGGGGGGTTTTTGTTTGTTCTTGTTTTACTTTGTTTTTTGAGGGGACAGAGGGGAGGAAGGGGAGAAATCACTATTTAGATACTGATAGAATTTATGAAGTCATATAGTCTCCTTTATTCCCCATATCTCACCGATTTCTCCTTGATTCAGTTCTCTTCTTGCTCTGTTTACTTTAGGAGGGATATCAAACAAGGTCTTTCATGGCAACATTCCTGAGGTCTTGAATAAATATTTATTTTCCTAGAGTATTTAAATGACAGAACCGGTTGGCTGGTTTCTTCCACAAACCTGCATGCCTCCTGATTTTTTCATAGCTTTCCTCCAGACTTTTTAGGAATCTGACACCTGCATTTGGGGTAGGGGTCAGGTTGCTTAGGAGGAAAAAAGTGAGATAAGAGAGGGTAATGTAGACTTTACTTAGGAAATGTATACAAATTAGGTTATTTTACACAATTATGGTTTATTGTGGGAGAAGGCAATGGCAACTCACTCCAGTACTCTTGCCTGGAAAATCCCATGGACGGAGGAGCCTGGTAGGCTGCAGTCCATGGGGTCCCTAGGAGTTGGACACGATTAAGCAACTTCACTTTCATGCATTGGAGAAGGAAATGGCGACCCATTCCAGTATTCTTGCCTGGAGAATCCCAGAAACGGAGAAGCCTGGTGGGCTGCCATCTATGGGGTCACACAGAGTCGGACATGACTGAAGCAACTTAGCAGCAGCAGCATAACTAGAGATAAAATTCTTGTTCCAAAGTTCTTTGCCTTCAGCACTTTGAAAATATTAGTCCATTGTCCTTTGCATCCCAGCTATTAGGGAGTTCAATGATATAATATGGCCAAGAATTTTTCTCTGCCACATTGTGCTGTATTTGTAAAATACCAAGTGAAATGTGTAAATGTGGGGGCTTCCCTGGTGGCTCAGATGGTAGAGTGTCTGCCTGCAATGAGGGAGACCCAGGTTCAATGCCAGGGTCAGGAAGATCCCCTGGAGAAGGAAATGGCAACCCACTCCAGCACTCTTGACTGAAAAATTCCATGGACAGAGGAGCCTGGTAGGTTACAGTCCATGGGTTCATGAAGGATGGGTTCACGAAGAGTTGGACATGACTAAGCGACTTCTCTTTCTTTTCTAAGCGAAATGTGGAACATTTTTGGACTTTTCTGGTGATTCAGTGGTTGAGAATCCACCTTCCAATGCAGGGGACAGGAGTTCCATCCCTGGTCAGGGAACTAAGATCTCACACGCCATGGAGCAGCTAAACCTGCGTGCCACAACCAGAAGAAGCCCTTGTGCCTCAACAAAGACCCAGAGCAGCCAAAAAAAAATAACATTTCTAAAAAATGGCTCTGAACATGCCCTAATTCAAGAGTTGGAGCATTACCAGCGCTGTTTAATAATCTACTTCCTCACTCCTTCCCAACTTATCTTCTGTTCTCCACCATCACCCCATCAGTGAACCACTTTCCTGAATGTTCCTCACTTTAAAAATAATTTTGTCATAAACGTGTGCTTTCCTAAAATAATACATTGTTTAGTTTTGCTGGGTTTTTTTCAGCTTTTAATATATGAGCTCATATTGTGCATGTGAAATGAAATTGAAATGAAACCCTCTCAGTCGTGTCCGACTCTTTACGACCCCACAGACTGTAGCCTGCCAGGCTCCTCTCTCCAAAGAATTCTCCAGGCAAGAATGCTGGAGAGGGTAGCCATTCCCTTCTCCAGGGGATCTTCCCTACCTGGGGATTGAACCTGGGTTTCCCACATTGTAGGCAGATTCTTTACCATTTGAGGCCCCAGGAAAGCCATCAATATTGTGCATCATCTTCTGCAACTTGTTTTTTTAACTCAACTTTAGATTTCTGTTCCATCTATTTTGTTGAATGGAGCTGTACTTAATCCTGTTTCTTTTTGCATAATATCCCACTTTGGAAACGTATTACAATCTATCCCTTATCCTGATGACAGACATTTAGGTTTAGGTTCAAGTTTTTGACAGTAGAAAGAATACTGTTATGAATATTTTATACATATCTCTTGGTACATGCATACAACTGTTTGGAGTAGAAATGCTGAGTCATATGGTTTGCACATCTTTAATTTTTTCAATAAGGCCAAATTGTTTTCTGAAGTGTTTGTAAAATTTCCTTTTTTTTCTAAATTGTGTTATAGCTGCTCACAGTGTTGTGTTACTTTCCACTGTACAATGAAGTGAATATGTTCATTCACTTCAGCTAGATGTATACATTCATCCACTGCCTCATGGATCTTCCTCCCCAGCAACCATCCCAGCCACCTAGGTCACCACAGGACACCAAGTTGAGCAACCTGCGCTATACCGCAGGTTTCCACTAGCTATCTCTTTTACCCACGACAATGCACATGTATCAGTCCCAATCTCCTAATGCACCCCACGCCCAATCCTCCCCGTGTTCACAAGTCTGTTCTCTGTCAGCATCTCTATTCCTGCCTTTCAAATAGGTTCATCTGTACCATTTTTCTAGATTCCACATATATGCATTAATATACAATATTTGTTTTCCTCTTTTGGACTCACTTCACAAATGACCCAATTTCATTCCTTTTTATGGTTGAGTTATATTTCACTGTATATATGTACCACATTAACCTGTTAATGAGCATTAGGTTACTTTCATGTCCTGGTTAGAATGAAACTATGTTCTTCAGAGGAAGATAACAGAATCTAGTTTCTATCACATATAATCCACAATGTCAAATACATAATAAAATTATTAGACTTTCAGACTTCCCTGGTGGTGCAGAGGATAAGTGGAGAAGGCAATGGCCCCCCACTCCAGTACTCTTGCCTGGAAAGTCCCACGGGCGGAGGAGCCTGGTAGGCTGCAGTCCATGGGGTCGTTAAGAGTCGGACACGACTGAGCAACTTCACTTTCACTTTTCACTTTCATGCATTGGAGAAGGAAATGGCAACCCACTCCAGTGTTCTTGCCTGGAGAATCCCAGGGACGGGGGAGCCTGGTGGGCTGCCGTCTATGGGGTCGCACAGAGTCAGACACAACTGAACTGACTTTGCAGCAGCAGCAGCAGAGGATAAGAACTTGCCTGCCAATGCAGGGGACATGGGTTTGATCCCTGGTCTGGGAAGGGCTTCTTCTTCCACATGCTGTGGAGCAACTAAGCCCATGCACTACAACTACCGAGCCCATGTTCTAGAGCCCAAGAGCAGCAACTACTGAGCCTGGGTGCTGCAACTACTGAACACCGGGCACCTAGACCCTGTGCTCCGCAGTGAGAAGCCCGTGTCCTGCGGCAAAGAGTAGTCCCCCACTTGCTGCAGCTAGAGAAAGCCCAAGGAAAGAGCAATGAAGACCCAGCACGGCCAGAAAGAAGTAATTGATTTTTAAAAATTATTAGACATTCAACAAAACAGGAAACTGTGATCTGTAATGAAGAGAAAGATCGGTCAATCTAAAGATACCCACAAATGACTCAAACGACGAAATTAGCAAAAAGTTGAAATAACATGGATGAATTTATCAGAGTCTACAGAAGATCTGCATAATGACTGAAGAGATGAGAAATTTCCGGAGAGAGTTGGGAACTATAAAAGAAAAACCAAGTTTGAAATCAGTTTGAAATCCCCAAACTGAAAATGCCGTATCTGCAGTCAAAAATGCTTTGGGTGTGATTAACATTAGGTTGGATATAACCAAGGAAATGATCAGTGAACGTAAAAACAGATCAGTAGATGGGAGTTGCTTGGTGGCCTAGTGGTTAGGATTCAAGGCGTTCACTGCTGTGGCCTGCCCGGGTTTAATCTCTGGCAGGGGAACTGAAATCCTGAAAGCTGCATAGTGTTGGGAGGGGGAGGGGGAAACAGATCAGTGGATATGGTCTCAACAGAGAGAATGAATGCTCGATAATCAAAAAAAAAAAAAAAAGACAATCCAATTAATGCCCAAAGGGCAATAACACAATAATCTTTGGAGTTGTCTTTTTCTTTTTAATTTAATTTTATTTTATTTTTGGCTGCGCTGGGTGTTCACTGCTGCTAGGATTTTTCTCTAACTGCGGTGTGTGGGGGCTGCTCTATAGTTGCGGTGCGCAGGTTTCTCATTGCAGTGCCTCCTCCTGTTGAGTCGGTGAGCTTCAGGAGTTACAACACGTGGACTCAGTTATTGCGGCTCCCCGGCTCTAAAACACAGGCTCAATAGCTGCGGCTCACGGGCTTCGCTTCCCAGGGGGCGCTAGTGGTGAAAAAGACGCCTGCCAAAGCAGGAAGACCTAAGAGACATTGGTTCCATCCCTGGGTCGGGAAGATCCCCTGGAGGAGGAAATGGCAACCCACTCCAATATTCTTGCCTGGGAAATCCCATGGACAGAGGAGCTGGCGGGCTATAGTCCCATGGGGTCACAAAGAGTCAGACACGACTGAAGCGACTTAGCACGCACGCACGGGTTTAGCTGCTCCTCGGCGTGTGGGATCTTCCCAGATTAGGGATCAAACCCATGTCTCCTGCGTTGGCAGGAGGATTCTTTACCACTGAGCTGCAACGGGAGCCCTGGAATTATCTTTTTCTAGTAAAAAATTGTTTTGTATCGCTATTGGACAGAGTAGCATTGGCTTTCCGTGGTGGCTCGGATGGTAAAGTGTCTGCTCGCAATGTGGGAGACCCGGGTTCGATCCCTGGGTTAAGATCACCTGGAGAAGGAAATGGCAACCCACTCCAGTATTTGTTGCCTGAAAAATTCCATGGATAGAGGGGCCTGGTGGGCCACAGTCCACGGGGTCGCAAAAAGTCGGACCCGACTGAGCGACTTCACTTTCTTTCTTTCTGGACAGAAAACATTTGGGTTAATTTCGTTACCCGAAAGCTCGGCCTCTCTGTACACCCTTGCCGAATCAAATCCCAGAGACATAAGTTTTGGGTGAAGCAGGAAAGAATAGCTTTATTGCTTTGCCGGGCGAAGGGAGACACACACGGGGCTTTTGCCTCGAAAACCTGTGTCTCAAATCCAGAGAACTTAATGATGGTTTTCATAACAGTGGGTCAAATGTAGGGTCTTTGAAGGAAATGGCAACCCACTCCGGTACTCTTGCCTAGAAAATCCCATGGACAGAGGACCCTGGCCGGCTACAGTCTATGGTGTCGCAAGAGTTGGACGCTACTTAGTGACTAAACCACCACTTGACAAGATTGGGTGTGAAACTGCTTGCACTCCCTTAACCTCCAATCGGGTGGTTACTCTCCTGAACTTGATGAACGTCTCTGGGCCCTTTCATCCTACTGCAGGTAGCTTCTTGGCCGCCCGTCCCTTGTCTTCTCCCACATGGTCTAGCGGTTAGGATTCCTGGTTTTCACCCAGGCGGCCCGGGTTCGACTCCCGGTGTGGGAAGAAGGAAACTTTTGTGTTTCCCAGGTGGCGCTAGTGTAAAGAATCCTGTCAATGCAAGAGACAGTAAAAGACTCAAAGGTATTCTTTACCTCTGAATCACCAAAGTGAAAGTGAAGTCGCTCGGTCGTGTCCGACTCTTTGTGACCCCATGGACTGTAGCCTACAGGCTCCTCCGGCCATGGGATTTTCCAGGCAAGAATACTGGAGTGGGTTGCCATTTGTTTCTCCAGGACATCTTCCCGACCTAGGAATTTCTGAACCCGGGTCTCCCACATTGTAGGCAGACGCTTTACCATCTGAGCCACCATGGAAGTCCTGAATCACCAAGGAAGCCCTTAATTAGCAACTATTCAAATCAGCCCTTTCTAAATCAAGGAAGGTGATGGAGGCAGGAGTCTTGCTACGAGAAAAGGGGATCAGAAAGATCTCCATGCCTGGGATCCCCACATGGCCCTTCTCGGTTTCAGTCTCAGCCTTCTACAAATTAATTACATACTTTTTAAGTGTTTTGATCAATAGTAAATAATAAATGAAATGAAAGTACACCCCTTTAAAGAACTGGATAATCCGCATTGCGGGCAGATTCTTTACAAGCTGAGCTGCAAGTGAAGCCCAAGAACACTGGAGTGGGTAGCCTATCCCTCTGCCATCTGATCTTCCTGACTCAGGAATGGAACTGGAGCTTCCAGCATTGCAGGTGGATACTTTACCAACTGAGCTATCAGGGAAGCCCATAGTTTTTAAATGTTCTAGTCAATAGTAAATAATAAATGAAATAAAAGTACACTCCTCTAAAGAATTGGATAATCACTGATAAGACCTGCTAGGCAATGCCCCCAAATATTAAAAAGAAATGCAATAATTCCTTTTAGCCTATTCCCAAACTTTGAGTAGTTTTTCCTTAACAAGAGTGAAGAGCTAAGGCTTAAAAGAGAGAAACATGGCTTTCTCTTTCTTCTTTTCTTTTCTCTTTTTCTCTTCTTTTTCTCCCTCTTGAAGAGTTCTAGAGTTTTCTATATACCAAGAACTATACTAAACATTTTAGGAATATAAACGTGTTTAATCAGAGTAAAAGACAAATTGTCCCAAATTGATCTAGGGCAAAATGCTTTTGTAGGATGTAATGCACAGCTTCCCTCTAGGAAAAACAAAAACAAAATTTTTGAGAACATGTTGTCGACTAAAAAGTTGCACAGGGTGAGAGTTGTTTTATTTGGGGCAGAATGAGAACTGCAGCCTGGGAGACTGCAGCACCTCAGCCAGCTCTGAGGAAGTATTCCAAAGAGGCAGTGGGGGAAGGTCAACATATAAGATGTTGGTGAAAGGGGAGTTCAGTGCAATCAAGCACCTTACAAAAGGTTTTCTACTAGTCAAGAGGAGCTTGGATTACCATAAAGGGATTTAGTACTTTTCTAGATATGAGAAGATACAAGGATTGGGATCCTGAAATCAGTTTCTGAAAACAATGGCAGACTTTATTTTCTTGAGCTCCAGAATCACTGCAGACAGTGACTGCAGCCACAAAATTAAAAGACCGTTGCTCCTTGGAAGAAAAGCTATGACAAACTTAGACAGCATATTGGAAAGCAGAGACCTCACTTTGACAACAAAGGTCCATATAGTCAAAGCTATGGTTTTCCCAGTAGTCATGTATGGATGTATGGATGTGAGAGACCATCAAGAAAGCTGATGCTTTTCAAACTATGGTGCTGGAGAAGACTCTTGAGAGTCCCTTGGACAGCAAGGAGATCAAACCAGTCAATCCTCAACCCTGAATATTCATTGGAAGGACTGATGCTGAAGCTGAAGCTCCAATATTTTGGCCACCTCATATGAAGGGCCAATTCATTGGAAAAGACCCTGATGCTGGGAAAGATTGAGGGCAGGAGGAGAAGGGGGTGACAGAGGATGAGATGGTTGGATGGCATCACAGACTTAATGGACATGAGTTTGAGTAAACTCCGGGAGATAGTGAAGGACAGAGAAGTCTGGCCTGCTGCAGTCCATGGGGTCACAAAGAGTTGGACACAAGTTAGCAACTGAACAACAAAGACCTGTTCCACCAGTTTCCCTAGAACACAGAATGCCTCACTCTCCACCCTAGACTGCCTTCAGGGCGTGTCAAAGGTCAACAACTGCAGCAGCACAGTATCCAGTCACCACAGAGTCAGATGGCAAATGGCCTTGTTGCTGTTCAGTCGTTGACAAACACTTTTGGCAGGTACCAATTTGTAGTTGACAATGTTTAAATCTGGAGAAGGACATGACAACCCACTCCAGTATTCTTGCCTGGGAAATCCTATCGACAGAGGAGCCTGGGAGGGCCCATGGGGTCACAAAGAATCAGACATGACTGAGCAACTGAGCACGCAGTTTAAAGCAATTTTTTGATGAATTTTAATGGGATCAACACATTCTGGAAACTAGTTTTTTGTTGTTGTTCATTCAGTTGTGTCCAACTCTTTGCAACCCCATGGACTGCAGCACACCAAGCTTTACTGTTCTTCACAATCTCCCCAAGCCTGCTCAAACTCATATCCATTGAGTTGGTGATGCCATCCAACCATCTCGTCCTCTGTCATCCCCTTCTCCTCCTGCCTTCTATTTTTCCCAGCATCAGGGTCTTTTCCAATGAGTCAGCTCTTCGCATCAGGGAGCCAAAGTATTGGAGCTTCAGCTTCAGCATCAGTCCTTCCAATGAATATTCAGGGTTGATTTCCTTTAGAATTGACTGGTTGGATCTCCTTGCTGTCCAAGGGACTCTCAAGAGTCTTCTCCAATGGCAGGTTTCAAAAGCGTCAATCCTTTCGTGCTCACACCAGGGAAGCCTCGTGTGCTACAGTCCATGGGGTCGCAAAGAGTCAGGCACAGCTGAGTGACCTCCTTTATGGTCAACTCTCACATCCATACATGACTACTGGAAAAACCTTAGCTTTGACTATGCAGGCCTTTGTTGGCAAAGTAATGTCTCTGTTTTTTTAATATGCTGTCTAGGTTGGTCATAGCTTTTCTTCCAAGGAACAAGTGGCTTTTAAGTTCATGGCTGCAGTCACCACCTGCAGTGATTTTGGAGCCCAAGAAAATAAATCTGTCACTGTTTCCATTGTTTCCCCATCTATTTGCCACGAAGTGATGGGACTAGATGCCATGATCTTAGTTTTTTGAAAGTTGAGTTTTAAGCCAGCTGTTTCACTCTCCTTTTCACTTTTATCAAGAGGCTCTTTAGTTCCCCTTTGCTTTCTGCCATAACGGTAGTGTCATCTGCACATCTGAGGTTATTGATATTTCTCCTGGCAAATTTGATTCCAGCTTGCGCTTCATTCAGCCCGACATTTTGCTTGATGTACTCTGCAGAGAGCACTTACAGGGCTTCCCTCATAGCTCAGTCAGTGAAGAATCTGCCTGCAATGCAGAAGATCGGGTTCAATTTCTGGGGCGGGAAGTACCTCTGGAGAAAGAAATGGCAACTCACTCTAGTATTCTCACCAGGAGAATTCCATGGACAGAGGAGCCTGGCAGGCTACAGTCCATGGGATCACAAGAGTTGGACACAACTTAGTGACTAAACCACCACCACTCTGTATAGAAATTAAATAAGCAGGGTGACAATATACAGCCTTGACGTACTCCTTTCCCAATTTGGAACTAGTCCATTGTTCCATGTAGGAAACTAGCTACTCACCTACAAAGTAACTGGTGGCTCAGACAGTAAAGAGTCTTTCTGCAATGCAGGAGACCCAGGTCAATCATGGATCTGGAAGATCCCCTGGAGAAGGGAATGGCTACCCATTCCAATATTCTTACCTGGAGAATTATGTGGACAGAGGAGCCTGGCAGGCTACAGTCCATGGGGTCACAAAGAATCAGACATGACTGATTGACTAACACACACACACACACACTACCCCACTGATTTCTATCTGAGAGTCTTCTATCAAGGGTCTAGAAACTCTTTCTTCATCTGATCAAACAATGGTTGTCTATCCATTTTCTTTTTTCCATAATGGAGCAAATCTTTTTAAAAAATCTTTTCGTCATGCAGCATGGGCATGTGGGATCTTATTCCCCAACCAGGGATGGAACCTGTACCAGTACACTGGACCACTACGGAAGTCCCTGGAGCAAAATTTTTATTTGGCCTACTAAAAGCCTTTTCCTTTGGAACAAGATTATAATATAACTTTGACATGTGCTATTAACTAAATTATCTATAAAATCCAATTTTCAATAGCAACCCTCAAAACAACCCAAGAGATCTAAATAGAACTCTACCCTCCTTTCCCACCCAATGTTTGTGGCTCAAAATTTCAAACACTTCCCTTTCCCTGGAAGAAAGTGAAAGTCGCTCAGTCGTGTCTGACTCTTTGCGACCCCATGGACTATACCATCCATGGTATTCTCCAGGCCAGAATACTGGAGTGGGTAGCCTTTCCCTTCTCCAGGGGATCGTCCGTTTGAACTTGGGGTGAAGCAAGAAAGACAGTTCAGGTGTGTCTCTTAAATGTTCAGGGGAAATGAAAAGTCAGCCTCCAGAACTCCAGGGTGTCAAAGCCACAGAGTGTCTGTGCAGTGAATTGTTCTCTGTTCACGCAATTGGCTTTAATGTATGAAATATATAAAATACAAACAGATCAGAGGTAGCCTTTTAAAAAAACTTATGGATTTTATTATAGGATTATTTAATACAACAAAAGATTTTCCAATATAAAATGTCCAATCTACCTATTCTAGACTAACATTTCCATTAATTCACTTTACATTTACACACACTTCTTTGGAATGAGGTTATAGACCATAGCATCTTAGCCTCTGTTGGGTCCATGAGTTGCCTTGCAGTTATGGAAAGTGAAAGTGAAGTCGCTCAGTCCTGTCCAACTCTTTGTGACTCCATGGACTGTAGCCCACCAGGCTTCTCCATCCATGGGGTTTTCCAGGCAAGAATACTGGAGTGGGTTTGCCATTATGGAAGCTCCTCTTTCTCCAGCTGCTGCCTGGGCCTCAGGAGAGTGGAGGAATGACAGGCATTCCTACTGTGGCGGTAGGTATCTAGATATGATCTGTGCATATACTGGCTCTACCACCCCCACTCATCTGCTTGTAGGTTTGACAGGTAAGTTAAATAAACTCGATTAATTGATAAGACATGGTGACCCTCATTGGGATGTAAGCAAATGGGTCAATTCATAATTCATACATTCTACCTCTGGTCTAAATGTCTTTATCAATTGCCCATGGGTCACTGGACCACAGCCCCTCAGGCATTCCGCAAGATCAAAAGTGAAAGTGTGTGATCCAAACTTATATTTGCTGACTTGCTTCCCTGTGTTTGGTCTCTAGCCAGCCCTACATTTACAAGACAGTGTAAAGGATCCTGCCCATCGAGGAATTTGGGTGTGGGAGATAAAGAGAAAAAAGAATGACCTCTTAGAATGACAGGATTTGTTGCTCATTTTAAATAAAATCAAGAGCGATTTTCAGTCACTGACCACTTATGGTCACCACTGCCAGAAGAGTTCTGGGCCAGAAGGTGAAGGAAGTTGATCCAGGCCTCTCTGGCTTCCCCTTCCTCTCACCTGGGTGAGACTGGGAGGCATTTCACTGACCAAACTTGTTTGCTTACTGACCAATAGGATAAGGTCTGTCTACATTCCCTTCTCCAGTCATTTGCTTAACACCGACATGAATGTCAAGCCATTTGTAATGTGGTTGCAACTCCCAGCAGATAAACCAAACGCTGAACCTGAGTTTGTTGTATGTCAGCTGTGTGATTTTAGACAAGTATCTTCTCCTTCCTAGGTCTCATTTTATTTATTTTTTTTGTATCTTTGTGCCATTTTTTTTTGAATTTTATTTTATTTTTAAACTTTACATAATTGTATTAGTTTTGCCAAATATAAAAATGAATCCATCACAGGTATACATGTGCTCCCCATCCTGAACCCTCCTCCCTCCTCCCTCCCCATACCATCCCTCTGGGTCGTCCCAGTGCAGTAGCCCCAAGCATCCAGTATTGTGCATTGAACCTGGACTGGCATCTCGTTTCATACATGATATGTTACATGTTTCAATGCCATTCTCCCAAATCTTCCCACCCTCTCCCTCTCCCACAGAGTCCATAAGACTGTTCCATACATCAGCGTCTCTTTTGCTGTCTCGTATACAGGGTTATTGTTATCATATTTCTAAATTCCATATATATGCGTTAGTATACTGTATTGGTGTTTTTCCTTCTGGTTTACTTCACTCTGTATAATAGGCTCCAGTTTCATCCACCTCATTAGAACTGATTCAAATGAATTCTTTTTAATGGCTGAGTAATACTCCATTGTGTATATGTACCACAGCTTTCTTATCCATTCATCTGCTGTCATTTTACTCATCTCTAGAATGAGGATAATACCTATGCATTAGCTTGTGAGGGCTGTTCCAACAAAGTGACACAGACTGGTCGATTCAAACAGAAATTCATTTATTTAATTTTTAAAATTTTATTTATTTGGCTGCATCAGGTCTTGGCTTCCCAGGTGGTGTGAGTGGTAAAGAACTTGCCTGCCAATGTGGGAGATGTAAGAGGCCAGCGTTCAATTCCCCGGAGAAGGGCATGGCCACCCACTCCAGTATTCTTGCCTGGAGAATCCCATGGACAGAGAAGCCAGGTGGGCTACAGTCCACAAGGTCGCAAAGAGGTGGACATGACTGAATCGACTTGGCACGCATGCACAGTCTTACTTGTAGCGGGTGGGATCTTCTTTCTGGCATGGGGATACTTCGTTGTGTGCCTTCTCTAAATTGTGGCATGCATACTCGAGTACTCGGGCTCAGTAGCTGTGGCACATGGAACCAGTTGCCTGACCAGGAATCAAACTCATGTCCCCTGTGAAACCCTTTATCACAGACTGGGACTTGAACCCACGTGCTGGGACTTGAACCCAGCTAAAACCCAGTTTGGGACTTGAACCCACATGGCTGGGACTCCCAAGCAGGGTTTGGCTGGTTCAAGTTCCAGTCATGTGGGTTCGAGTCCCAAGCAAGGTTTTGGCTGGGTTAGAGGTGGCTCGGGGAGAAGGCAATGGCAATCTACTCCAGTACTCTTGCCTGAAAAATTCCATGGACAGAGGAGCCTGGTGGACTACAGTCCATGGACTCGAAAAGTCGGACATGACTGAGCGACTTCACTTTCACTTTGAGTTCCAGACACATGGGTTCAAGTCCCAAATAGAATTTTGGCTGGGTTTGAGTCCTAAGAAAGGTTTTGGCTGGGTTTGAGTCTCAGCACAGGGGTTCAAGTCTCAATCTGTGGTAAATGGTTTCACCTGCATTAGAAGGTAAACTTTTTTAAAGAAATTATTTTAGTTATATTTATTAATTTATTTTTGGCTGTACTGGGTGTTCGTTGCTGTGAGGGCTTTGTTTTTGTTTTTCTCTAGTCGGGAAGATGCCCTGGAGAAGGAAATCGCAACCCACTCCAGTATTCTTGCCTGGAGAATTCCATGGATAGAAAGGCTACAATCCATGGGGTTGCAAAGAGGTGGACACGACTGAGCGACTTCACTTCCCACTTCTTTATTTATGAAGAGCAGGGGCTACTCTCTTGCTGTGGTGCGTGGGCTTCTCATTGCAGTGGCTTTTCTTTTTGCAGAGCACAGGCTCTATGGCTCTCGGGCTTCAGTAGTTGCAACACACAGGCTCAGTAGTTGTGGCTCTCAGGCTCGAGAGCACAAACTCAGTAGTTGCGGTTCACCGGGCTAGCTCCTCCAAGGCATGTGGGATCTTCTTGGATCAGGGATTGAACCCATGTCTCCTGCACTGTTAGGTTCATTGGCAGATTCTTTACCACTGAGCCACCAGGGAAGCCCCTAAACAACAGAAATGCATTTTCTTTCATTCTGGAGGCTAGAAGTCTGAGATCAAGGTGTTGGCAGGGTGGGTTTCTAGTGAAACTTCTCTCCTGTGGTTGTAGATAGCCATTCTCTTGGCATCTTCACGTGGTCCTCTTTCTATAATTATAGCGTCCATGTCCGTATAAGGGCACCAACCATATTGGTATAAGACCCACCTAATGACCTCATGCATGGGTGTTCAGTCTCTGCAGTCATGTCTGACTCTTTGTGACCCTCTGGACTGTGGCCTGCCAGGCTTCTCTGTCCATGGGATTCTCCAGGCAAGAACACTGGAATGGGTTGCTATTTCCTTCTCCAGGGGATCTTCCCAACCCAGGGATCAAACCCACATCTCCTGCATTACAGGCGGATTTTTTACCCACTGAGCCACCTGGGAAGCCCCTCTAATGACCTCATTTTAACTTAATTATCTCTTTAAAGACCCTAATTTCAAATACAATCACATTATGAGGTACCCGGGCTTAGGACTTTTAATACTGAATTTTGGGAGGACACAGTTCAGCCCATAACAACTTACTAGGTATTATTGTGAGGACTGAATTGTCTAAAGTGTCTAAAGCATTAATATAAAGCTTGACATGGCTTCCCAGGTGGCACAGTGATAAAGAATCTGCCTGCCAATGCAGGAGACTCAGGAGACGCCAGTTTGATCCCTGGGTTGGGTTGATCCCCTGGAGAAGGAAATGGCAACTTGCTCCAGTATTCTTGCCTGGAGAATTCCATGGATAGAGGAGCCTAGCGGGCTATAGTCCTTGGGGTCACAAAGAGTCGGACATGATGGAATATGAACACACACACTGACATAGTATGTCCCGCAAAATGGGAAATGCTGTTATTTTGTGGCTCTATGTAAAAGATACTGTCATTGAAACACAAGATAACGCAGATGGAAAAAGAGAATTCTCCCAATTATGGCTTCTCATTTCCCATCTAATGGATATTTTGTGTTCTTCAAGTCCTTCTGTTAAACACGTGCCAACACAACATCTGAACATAACATCTCGGGGCGGGGTTGGCGGGGGGGACTTTCTTCTGGCTAGAAAGCAAGACAGACAATTAACAGTATTCTTCTTTGCCTGTTGCTGTTATCTTTCTGGCTATATTATAAGCTCTTTGAGGATTGCCTTAAATTTCCTTTGTGTCTCTTATTATATCTAAGAACACCATGCTGAGCATAGAGTAAAGGCTCAGTAAAAAACAATAAATCAAACCATGCATCTTTGTGATAGACACTTATTTCTAGTGTCAAGTTCTGGCCAGAGGTATGTTATCCTGAGAGAGTAGATCGCCATCTAGTGACTCTTATTATTAATATTAGACTAGGAAAGTGTGAGGTTCAGAAAATCCTAGGTTGCTACTTCTATGTTTCATATATTGGATATTTATATATGCAAACACAACCACAAATCTTATAATTGGATAGCTTGATTAATTAATGATACACTCAACTAATCTTTTATTTTCCTTTATTCCCAAGGGATTTATCACTCTCAAAACAAAACAGAAATTTACCAAATAATCTATATAGACTAAAATAATCTCACAGCTGAATAAAAATGACTGATGGATAAAATCTGATACATTTTGTGCTGGAAAGTGTCTTTGAGCACAGCAGTGAATGTACTTTCAGTAGGAGTGATTCTAGAGGAGAGAGGCAATTGGCAACAAGTGAACAAGCAATCAACAATCAACGAGAATAAGTGATAGAGGAAATGGAGCCTAGAGGATCAGCACCAAGGCTGGATGCCTATTAGCTTTTTGAAGTTCAGAATTTGAGGACTTAAAGACCAGGCATAGCCAAGAACCAATAGTGGCTCCCTGGGGATGGTTTCTTGGTTTAAGGCCCATTTTCAACTGCAGAGCATCAGAGTTTACAGGAGATGGTGTCTGTAAATACCTTCACTGCCAAGTGGAGAAGTATCTCCACTGTACCTCTAAGGTGGAGGCTTCTCAGTCTCAGCAAAGTTTCAATGCGGACTTTCCCTTATAGAATCAATGGTTATATTTCAAAGACCAGATTCACTCATCAGTAGAAATGTTTTTGGTGACTAAGCCTTAGACTCTCACTCATACATTCATTTAATAAGTATTTATTGATGTCCAAGAATGTGCTAGATACTGTTCCAGACACTAAGGCTTTAATAGTGAACAAGATGGACAAGATTTTTGCCCTCATAGAGCTTCCTTTTTTTTTAAAAAAAAAGGGGGGGGGGCAAAGATAGTAAGCATGTAAACAGAATAGATAATAAAGTCATGTACTATAAAGAAAAAATAAAACAAGGTAGGATGGGGGTGGTGGTGGTGAGGGTTCTGCTCTTTTCCACAAGGCTGGTCAGGAAAGGTATATCTGAGGAGGTGACACTTGAGTCACTTAAGTCAGTTTTGGCTTACCAACATACAGACCCCAAACTGACTTTTGAAACCTAACCTGTTCATAGTTAGACTAGAGCCTGTCGCTCAGTGTGGTTGCAGTTTAGAAGTGAGAGATGGGGAAAGGGAGCCGATTAACCCAGGAGATGAGTCTGGAGAAGAGAGTAGTGAACAAACCGTAAAGGGCTTTGAGAGTCACTGTAACTAGTTTGGACTTTATCTGGAGGACAGCCAAGAAAACACTAATGAATTTTAAGCAAGGAAGCAAAAGAATCAAGATTATCATCTTAGAAAATCACTCTGTATATAAGATGGAGACATCAACCCTGAAGGCAGGGACAATGGTCAATAGGTTAGTGCAATGAGCCAGACAATAACCCAGACTGCCTAAAGAGGCAACGGAGCTAGAAGGAAGTTGAGGTGAGAAGGCAAGTTTTGATGGTTGTAGAGTGTGAAGAGAAGAATGATGACAGGGAGAAAGGTGTGCTCATTCATTAATAAGAAAACAGAGGGTGAGACAAGTACAAGGAAGATGAATTCAGTTTGAGCTACCTATAGACATCAAGCAAATGTCAGCAGGAAGTTGAAAATACAGGTCTGGGGCAGGCCTATATCCGATACGTAGGTTTGAGAGACAAAAAGGTAATCGAAACCAAGAGAGGACAGATAGGTCACCTTCTTTTTCTGAGAAAAAGAGTTAATGACAGAACCAGAAGGAAAACCAACTTTTACAAGATAGGCAGCAAAAGAACAAAAGCAGTGAAGGAAGGATAAAACAGAATGACTGATCGGAATCACAGAGAACAGTAAGACATGCATTGTGATTTCATAGGCCCATCTAGTTGACTGGCTTGTTCTGTAGAAACCAGCCACTTCCCCATCTTTGACCCTCTGACAAAGCTTTTGTTCATTCAACAAAATGGAGCCTATGCTATCAACATGTGCCAGACACTGTTCTGTGCCATCAGTGTACAAAAAAGACAGACACCTTGACTTTATGGAGCTTACATTCTGGTGTGGGGAACAAACAAAATAAACACAGTAAATATAGGTAAACAAATACTAGAGAGTGATATATGCTAGGGGAAAAACAAAGTAGATTAGGAGGTATCGTGGATGCAGAGGGAGTATGTGACTAATTCCCAACGGGGCAGTCATGATAGCCTCATTGAGAAGGTGATGCTTGAGTAAATATCTTTACATTTGCAAGTAGATATGTGGGGGGAAGAACATTCTAGGCAGAAGTTAAAACCAGTGCAAAGACGTTGAGGCAGAAGCTAGCTTACGAAGTTCAAGCATTGAGCTGTTAGGGTACTAGAAGATGAGATCAAAGAAACAAGGGGATGTCAGGTGGAAATACAAGGGGCTATTGGCTTTTGAGCTTAGGACACACTTCTACGTTTTTGTGTTTTAACGGGGCCACTCTGACTCCTATATTCAGAACAGATGCTGAGTGACAAGGGTAGAAGCAGGAAGGCCAGTTAGACCAAGGCAGAAGTTCAGGCCGAGGATGATGGTGTTTTGAACTAGGATGATAGCAGAGTGAGTTTCTTGATGGTTTCGAAGTGGGATATAGGAAGAAGAGGAGTCAAGAACAACACCGGTGTTTGTCTCTTATTAAACAAAACTGCCATCAACCAAGGCAGGGACGACTTCGGGAGGAGAGAGTCGGTTTTTGGCGGAATGGAGGGTGTTCGAGAGGGAGAGGAGCCAGCAGCCCAGTTCCGGGTCAGGTTAAGTAGGCGATGTCTTCCCAGTGGAAACGTCCAGGAGGACGTTGCCAACACACGTTTTAAGTTCGGGAGAGAAATCTGAGGTGGAAATCTATGAAGCTGCTGTTTAAAGCCGTGAGAGTGAATAGTCTCCAGATGAGTGCTGTGAACATAAAGCAGCAAAGGGAGGTGAGAGTGTGTGTTGGAGGAGTGACAATAGGTGGTCAGAGAAGGGTCAGATGCTTATCAGAGAAAAAGAGCGCGCTTAGATTAAGTGTAGCAGAAGACATCGATGCTGGAGTCCTCACAGTCGGAGCAGATCGCTGGAGAGGCAGAGCTGGGCCAGCGAGGTCGACGCCCTGGCCTCCGGTCTGGAGACCGGCCGCTTCTCCGTCAGGCCCCCAGGGCCACAGCTTTCCTCAGCTTCCTGCCCGTAAGCGTGGGGACTGGGCAGCCGAAATCGAAACTCATCTAAAGGACAGTTCCAGCTTCTCCCTAAAGCTAAGGAGTTGTACGGAAACGGGAGCAAGCCGAGGGAGCGGGGCTAAATGCAAACTTCACTCATACTACGTAGCTCGGTTACTTCAGGGCCGAAGTCAGTAACTGGCAAGCTCGTAAAACCAACACAATCACAACTTTCATAACGACAGGGGAGGCCGTAGGCTTTTCCTCTGCGCAACGGCGGCCTCGCTAGCGTCACTATGAGGTAACAGTCTTTTTCTTGAAACGCTCCATGGAACCCCAAGGCGGGAGACCTCCCCCACTACGAGTAGAAGGATGGGTCAATTCACTCTCAGCAAACGGGGCTACTTAAGCACCACAAAAGGATTCGCAGGGCAGGGCGAGCCAGTGACTCTCGCACGCTCCCATTGGCTGAGATCGCGAGGCTCTCCTCATGGGCCGGCCAATGGAGAGGTCCAGAGCCTGGTAGCAACCCCTCCGCCATACAAAACGCGCGTGCGCAAGTGTGACGGGCGCTCACCATACTGAGCAGGCGCAGCCTCGTGTCGGCTGGAGGGGCGGGTGGAGCGCCGCGCGCTGCGTCCCGGCGCTCGGCTTTCCCTGCCGGTCCCGCCCTCCGTCGCGGCGGCGCGGTGCACCTTGGGATAGGGAGCGATCTCCGAGCGAGGCAGCAAGATGGACGCGGGATTCTTCCGCGTAAGTAGGAACGCGGGGACCTGGGGTGAGGTGGGGGGGGTTATCCGCAAAGCCCGGCAGGACGCCTGAGCTCAGGACGGGGTAGCCGGCGAGCAGAGGCTTCGAAGATCCTGAGGATCCTCGGTGGCAACGGACGTTCCCCTCTGCCCTGCGGCGGGGACCGGTGCGCCCCTGCGCAGTCTCCTCCTCCGGAATCGTCCCCTCTACGCGGCGGCGACGACGGTCGCCGGAAAATGGCGGCGGGAATAGCAGGGAGCGATACCTCGCCTCCCGGCCTGCCTGACGGGGCCTGCAGACCGAGCCTCGCGTCCCGCCGGGCCCTGGGGCCTAGTGGGCCCGCGAGGAGGAAGTCCTTGGGGGGAGGCCGGAGGGAAACCCTGAGGTGACTGGCTGCAGAAGGGTGTTGGGGAGGACGGGTTTGGGGGTACCGCTTCAGGAGAGCGTGGACCGGAAGCGACGTTGAGCAGCTTTTCTTGAGAAAGCGGGCGCCGACCCCCCCCCTCCCCGCCCCCAACCCGGGTCTAAGCCTTCGGGAAGGCTCCGGGTCAGAGTTCGCGGGAGCTCCCGCCCAATTTGATATCTCTTCAGGGAGGGGAACGCGGATAATTTGTGTTTAGAACGTTTGAATCCGAGACTCTGCGGGCAGAGAGCGCAACAAAAAGTGCGCGTAATATGAAGGCGGGGTTATGGAATGGATCTGCTCCACTCCTTCCCGCTCACCGTCCCCCCACCTCTCCAGTTTGTTTTACTCTTTTGAAAGTCTGCTCTAGGAAAGGCGCCTTTAGATTCTCAAGGGTCTGCGGACCCATCACTTGAAAGCAGGGACGTTACCGCCTCGAAATTACCCCTCAGGGCCCATAATTTATCGAGCGCGTGTTGGAACCTGTTCATCCCCTTTTTCACTTTTGTAGGAAATGAGCACCCAGTCGAGATCTAGATCCTGGTTTGGCAAGTGACATTAAGAGATCTAGAGTTTGCAGGGTCTTTTTAATGCTGAACGGACCGTGTAGAGACCAGTTGGTCTAAGTCAGAATATAGGTTGGCTCTTTCCACTCCGTGGAGTATGAAATATGCATGGGTGTGTGTGTTTAAAGGAAAAGTTAAAAGAGGGAAAGACCGGGACTTCAGTAAAGAAAGCTTTTGACACTTCAGAACCAGGGTTGAAATTTCTTTTCAATTGACTTTAAATGTGTTAGTTTTTCATTAAATGTTGAAGTGTTATTCCAGGCGTTTGACTCAACACAGCCAGTTATATGACTGTTTTTAGGTTAGTTTCAGTTGAGTTTATCAAATTTTCACACTGCAAATTCTATCAAAGTATTTTGTAGTAAATCCTGAGTATTTCCTGTAGTGTTAATGTAATATTTTAAAACACGAGCCTATTCTTTTGATATTTTCATTATTTCTCATGGAAAGGAATTCCTAAAGGAAAAGAGCAAGGTGGTTGATAAATTTAAAAACGAGGTTTGCTTTTAGTGTTGGTAAAAATCTAGAAGAAAAGGGTACAATATATACTTCCCACAGTTCCTTAGAGGGATTGATTGGATTTGAGCTGAGTTAAAAGATTTTAGGAAGGTTATTCTTTGAGTACACGGCCATTCAGGTAGTAAGATAGAAATAGTAGCTTTCATTTGCTGGACTACTGCCATCTGCCAGTTACTTTAAGTATATAATTTCTGATATACACAGCCCTGCGAGATAGTGAATAGATTTTAGCAAGTAAGGAAACATTCTCGGAGAGGTTTAGTAAGTTTGAGGACATACGACTTTTGTAGTGGCAGAGTTGGGGTTTTGATCCACGTTCTTTACCTTCCTAAAAGAATTTTCTTGATCACCTTCCAAGGGACAGTGGCCAACTCTGTGAACCATTCGGTAGTTTTCATAGCACAGCCAGCTACTTCTGTATTTAATTGGGCCGTTAGGAATGACAAAACTCGTAGTGATTACTTGGTGGTCCAAGTAGTGTTTG